>NC_143515.1:37394076-37574076 GCF_031878675.1 Megascapheus bottae
CTCTTGTCTCATTTCTGATTTTAGTGGAAATGGCTTTAGCTTTTTGCCATTAATTATGATGCTAGCTGTGGGTTTGTCATACACGGCCTTTATTATACTGAGGAAGGTTTCATGGATTCCTTGTTTCTCCAGAGCTTTTAGCATAAAGGGGTGTTGTATCTTGTCAAATGCCTTTTCTGCATCTGTTGCGACAATCATGTGATTCTTGTCCTTGCTCCCCAGGCTGCCTTTGAACTGTAATCCCCAGATATCACCCTCCTGAATAGCTAGGATTACAGGAGTGAGCCACCAGCATCTGGTAAAAATGGCTGTACTTCTAAGCCTTTCTTTCAGATAAAGAGATGTATATGACTAAGTTCTAGCCCCAAGGCAAAGCAGAAGTTCTTAAGTAGACTTAAGTGGGGAGAGGGAAGAACTAAAAGAAAATATCTTTTAAAATTGTCATCCAATTTCTCTTTGTCCTTCTTGATAGAAATGAGGAATTTCAGGAACCATCATTTAAAATTGCAGCTATAGTCTAGAGATAGCAGACAGGAAGAGTTTAAGGAGTCTGGGTTCCGAACATGGCACACAAACATGGCATTTGGCCTGGGTAGTCTGTCAGAAGAACATTAATTTTTTTGTCCTTCAATAATTTTCACAGAGTGGTTCCTTATTAGTGCCAGTGTTAGTGACAAGTTGTTAGGGATCCATTTCAAAGGACCTGCACTTTATATTTAATGGAGAAGAAATTCAGTCTGGATAGAGAAATCTGATTTCCTGAAGTAACTGTAACTGAACCCTAACTCTTTCAATATCTGACAAGCCCTGGTGGGCCCTGGTGGGTGGAGAAATGGGCTAAGGTTAAAAAATTGTGATATACTTAACTTTTGTTATTTTTAACAGCTCATATGAAAACTAAGAGTTTGTATAGCAGAGCAAAATACTTATGATGTAGTGTGTAGAATAAAGCCAGTTGTTATACATCCTACAAAAGCAAGAATTAAAGTATTCAATCACACTGGTATCAAAGGAAGCTATTCAAAACTATTATGTATATCTCTGCATTGTGGCATTTAGTTAGTTTGTTTGTTTAGTTTGTTTAGTCCTGGGAACTGAACTTAGGGCCTGAGCACTGTCCTTGTGCTCAAGGCTAGAATCTATCACTTGATCCACAGCACCACTTCTGGCTTTTTCTGTGTATGTGGTACCGAGGAATCAAACCTGGGTCTTCGTGCATGCTAGGCAATCACTCTACCAGTAGGCCAAACTCCCAGCCCTGGATTGTGGCATTTAAATAATACTTATTTTTAAATTTGTTCTTTCCTCTCAAGTTATCTGCAACAGGGCTGCATTGCTTTCCAAACCAGATCATTGTGCACAAAAATAATCACTAATTAGGCATGTCAATCGTGGGTATACAGATAGACTGGAAAATAAAGTATTTAATTACTGTAAATTGGTATTTGAGAAGTCTTACATAAAATTTCATGATGGAATAAATATAATTTACAGTATTTTAGCAATCATTTTGCAATCGAGAATGTAATCCTGTGATTTCACCACAATAAAGATGACGAACTTGTCCACACTCCCTAAGTTTCCTTGTGGTCTTTTGCATTACTTGGTTTTGCAATATATATAACATGTAATATGGTATAGTTTACTTCAAGTTAATGGTTATAATTAATGATCAGTTCTTTAAATTCCTGAAAGTTTAACAATCAGCTCTTATGAGCTAGTATGAACAAGCTGCACTACTAATTCTGTTAGCTCTCCTCCTTTCTTCACTTCAAGCAAGTTCAGCTTGAATTTTTCTTCTTTTACCTATTTTTCATTTTTTTGCCAGTTCTGGGCTTGAACTCAGGACCTGAACACTGTCCTTGGACTTTCTCAAAGCTAGAGCTCTACCACTTGAGCCGCAGCACCAATTCCAGCTTTTTCCTATTTATGTGATACCAAGAAATTGAACCCATGTGTTTGTGCGTGCTAGGCAAGCACTCTACCACTAGGCCAAACTCCAGGCCCATTTTACTTATTTTTCAAACCTTTCATCTTTTGCAGTTCAGTGGTTGAGCTCAGTTCTAGTCTTAAAAGTCCTACACTGTAGATTTTAAACTTAAAAAATGAAGCCAGGCTATAAATGCTAAAGAAAAAGAAAGCCTGGGCCATTTACTGGGGCTGAGAAATTATCGTGTTTCTTAGAAAGGCAGCTCCATCCCATACATTTGCTAAGAATTCAGTCCAGTAATTTAGCCTGTGATATTTAGGAGAAAGATTGGAGTGGAACAGGTTACCAGTTCTAGAAGAGTACTTAGTTCTGAATATTGAACTCTTTGTAAGCACTGCTTAGCAGTAGCACTAATTGAGTTCAACCTCATTGATCATTTCAAGGAACCAAAAATCCCATTTGTCTATGTCTACCAGAAATAATGATTGTGATTTTCATGAAGGCAATTTGAAAAGCAGTTTCCTTTACTGCTTAGGTGAAATCTTGTAGGAAGAGGAAAAAAATGTTGAAAAACCTGAGCAACCCCAAAATATCTCATTTGGGGTTAATATCTTTCTTTCCCCTGGCTATAATGGAATTTCATAATCATCTATGTGGTTTTTTTTCTTTTATGAATACCAGGAAGATGGATTGATTTTGAAGCTTGTCCTTGACTCTTCTTCAAACAGCAGGATCCAATCTTTTACTCTGTCATCATCAGTTTAACTAAAAACACTCTCAAACTCTGCCTGAGACAAATAGATTTTTTTTACTTTGAAGTAAAAGTAAAATCTTAAAAATTTTTTACAACTTGTAATAGTACTTAGATTAGCCAAGCCAAATGCATATCTAGGAATGCTTGAAATGTCCCAGATACAAATATTCTTTGGAGTGGTTATTTACCCAGAATATTCTGGTCAGAGTTGAAAATGCCTTTTGATTGTTTAGGAATAACATCCCAGAAAATTAAAAACATATTAAAGCTTTTAATAGTTTTGAAGCAATTTGTAAAAATAACAGAAGTCAGTGAGAATTCAAAGCCCATATTAAAAAATGAACACTACTCGTTTCAATTCAGTTCCCGACATAAAATTTTTCATTTCAACAGAGCTTTTCCTATCTACCAGTGTATTGGTGTATTTCATATGGATGTATAGGCTCTTTTGGTCTAGTGTAGTATTAAGAATCCAGGTGAAATGTTAGGGAAAGCAGGAACTGGGACTTTTCATCTCATTGGCAAGAAGCTCATGTAAAATGTAGATATATTTATTTTACTTTGGAACTACTTTTCCTAAGCCTATTCACATGGCTTCTAACTGCATCAATAGATAGATCTCCTTATCTGCTGCTTTTAATGGTTTAAATCCTCCACATGATTTTGTCTTCATTATTCAAAGTGTAGTGTGTATTAAAAGAACTTGGGGGGTCACCTGAGAGTTGCTTAGAATAGCGAAGCCTCAGATATGTCCCAGACCTGGTGAGTCAGAAACAGCATGATACCAAGATTCCAGGCCATTTATAACCATGAAACCTACCTTTAGCTTGTTTTGTATAACTTACTACATTTAGTCTTGCATTGCTCAATAAATACTGGAGCTTCCCTAACACATTGTGACCTCTGTGTGTTTAGTTAGCGGGGTTGGTGATGTATGCATGGTTCTTGGTACAAATCTTTTACATTAGCAATCAATTCTTACTATTTTTTTTAATAAAGTTGTATTTCCACCTGCCTATGGGTCAAAAATATTTTGAGATCAAATTTAGGAAAATACATACTTACATATTTGAGGAGGAAGTATCTAGTAAGAATGATAGACTTCAAATATTTTTTTTCTTTCTTCTGTTGTTGGTGGCTGTCCTGGGACTTGAATTCAGGAACTAGACACTGTCACTGAGTTTCTTTTGCTCAGGACTAGTGCTTTGGCTGTACCAGTTGAGCCACAGTGTCACTTTCACATTTTCCTAATAGTTCATTGGAGATGAGAGTTTCATGGCCTTTCCTGCCTATTCTGGCTTTAAACTGTGATCCTCAGATCTCAGCCTCCTGAGTCTCTAGAATTACAGGTATGAGTCACCAGTGCTTAACTCACATCTTGTTTTGTCCTAATCTTTTCTATGTGTCTGATATGCTAAGGCATACAAGTGAATGAGAAACTTGTGCTTTGCAAAAGCATTAGGTCTTAATTTCAACAATTTTTCATTTAGATCATATTATAGTGAAATGTTGATATTTATCCCAGCCTGAAGCAAGTACATAAATAGAAGACAGTTTAAAGATAACATTGTGCAGTAAGTTTTAAAGTTTTTAAATAAATTTTATATTATCTTTTTGATTACCCATTGTATTAGTCTGGTTTTTGTTTGGTGATCTTGAGTTTGAAATAGGGCTTTGTGCTTATCAAATAAGTAAGCATCTCATTACTTGAGATACTTGATAACCCAAGTTATTTTGGGTTTAGTTTACTTTTCTGGTAGGGTATCAAACTTTTTTCCTGGATCATCCTTGAGTTGCAATTTTCCTACTTTTGTTTCTCTCATAACTAGAATTTTCAGCTTGTACCATCACATCTAGCTTGTTTTTGAGATAGGCTCTCACCTACATTTGCCTGGACTGACCTCAAGCTTTCATCTTTCAATCCCTTCTTCTCAACCCTAATTTCATAACTGGGCTTACAAGCATGTATAAGCATGCCTGGCTCACTATAATTCTTAAGTTTCTAAGTGTTGGTAAGATTGCAAGTTAATATCAACCATTTCTAATGTTTAGTGCATATATTCAGAAGAATTATTTCTTAGATTGTATTTAATTTCTACACATGTAAAACAATATCAGAAAAAAGAAAAAGAAAAATTCCTCCAAGAAAGGAAATAACATAAATTGCTCAGAAATACATGGGCACATGTGTGCATGCTTGTGCACACAATACACACACACACACACACACACACACACACACCCCATGTGTTCTGACCTGTGTTATTCCTTTAACCAATGTTAGAACGAAAAGGGGTTTTCTGTTTAAGTTATCTTTTCTGTGTTTTTTGTTTGTTTGTTTTTGGTGTGCATGTGAGATCTGTATAAGAAAAATTTATAACAAGTTTATTTTATTTTTTATATTTTTTATTGTAATTAATAAAAGGGTTACATGATATTTGCCATATAGAAGGTGCATTAATTCACATACATAGATACCCTTTCATAAGTTTATTTTAAAAGAATAAAACAATAGTTCTCCTGTTAAGAAAGACCAAAAAATTCCCATTTTATCCAATAGAGTATTTTTCTCTTGCTGATATCAAAATAATTGGCCTATGTGTGAAGATAATTGATGCTGCACAGACCATAGTTTATCTTGTTGATTTTTCTGCTAATATGAATCATTTACTTATGACCTGTTTCCTACGGAAAAAGAGATTATGAAATATTCATGATTTACAATTAGAGTTTTGTGTTCAGAAAACTTAGGTTTCACTTAAGACATTCACAAGAAGAGGTTCTTAATTTACAGATACTCCAGGAATAGTTAATAGCTAATCTACAAATAATTAAAATTATTTTTTCTTCATTTTAAAATGTCATGTTGACTTAAAAGTTTTCCCACTTTTATTTTATGTTTATATCTTTCTTCTACTTTGAGTTATTTTTAGTCATCTCCTCTATTTTCAAAGGATTGGTTCTCAGCTTGGTGCTAGTGAGACTAGGTAGAAGATTTAGAAAGTAGGGCCTAATCGAAGGAAAGCAGGTCATTGAGAAAGCACCCTTCAGGAGAATATTGGGACCCTGTATCCATGGCTCTCTGTTTCCTGGCTGCCATGAAGAGAACAGCTTTGCTCTACTAGTGCTCCATCATTTAGTGAAATCATTTATTCAAGATAATGATTAGACATTTGAAATCAGTGAAGATTGTTGAGAGTGCAAATGATAGGATCTCATATTCTTATCATTGGAATTGTGTCTGGTAAATTCAAATTTTCTCCTTTTCATTTATTTGTTTGATGGTTTATTCCATTTGACTTAACAACCAAAATGGCCTTTGTAGGATACTACTTGCTCACTGCTAGAAACACAAGTCTGGCTTGTGAACATCTGTGTCCTTAATTCACTCTCAGGAATATTTTGCTCTCATTTCCTAAAGAGGTCATAAACCGTGTCTTTTTAAATTTATTGTCAGGGTAATGTATAGAGGGGTTACAGTTACATTGGTCAGGTAGTGGGTGCATTAGTTCTTGCACATTGATACCCCTTGTCATGTTTTTGTCCCCATTTCCCACCCCCTCCTAATCATCTTGTTTACCCCCTTTCCTTCCTATTTCAAATAAACATATATACAATATACCAGAGTCAGATAGAGTAACCACATGAGATTAACCATAAGGGGAAAAAAGAGAAAGGAAATAACATAGTACATTAAAAAAAACAGTTACAACTGTTATGACTATGCAGTTTTACCTTTTTTTTCTTTTGCCAGTCCTGGGCTTGAGCTCAGGGCCTGAGCACTGTCCTTGGACTTTCTCAAGGCTAGAGCTCTACCACTTGAGCCTCAGCACCACTTCCAGCTTTTTTCTGTGCATGTGGTACCGAGGAATCGAATCTGGGTCTTCATGCATGCGAGGCAAGCACTTTAACTACTAGGCCAAACTCCCGGCCCCCAGTTTTACCTTTAATTTCCCAAATAGTCCTTTTGTCAACAAGAGAGACATGAGAACATCAAACTTACTAATAGTAGAAAACAGCCAAGAAGAAGAAGGAGGAGGAGGAGGAGGGGGAGGAGGGGAAGAAGAAGCAGAGGGAGAGGAAGAGGAAGAGGAAGAAGAAGAAGAAGGAGGAGGAGGAGGAGCAGGAGGAGGAGGAGAAGGAGGAGGAGGAGGAGGAATAAAAAGAAGAAGGAGAAGGAGAAGGAGAAGGAGAAGAAGAAGAAGAAGAAGAAGAAGAAGAAGAAGAAGAAGAAGAAAGAAGAAGAGAGCAGCAGCAGCACAGTGTCAAGCATAGAATCTTTCTTCTAACACCCTGCAAGAAAAAGAGAAAGATAAAAAATTAAAACCTGATCATCATCTATTCCATTCATATCTACAGCTATGAAATATATATTTGGATATAGTGTTCAGATTTTTCCTTTGCCAACACAGACTACACAGCAACAAGAAAACTATTTTGATGAACTGATATTTCCTCTTAGAATTTTTTATCCCCTATTATAAATTCACTCACCTATGTTGTGTGTGTAGTTTAACCAAGATTTATATTGAAGTCTCTTTTACAATATTGCAAATGTTGACTAAAATACGTTTTGTACTGCTTGCTTTAACTATTGTCCAACTCTGACGATGATAAGGGGATATCTTACTTTCCCCCTGCCACTCATCCACGAACAAGTAAATATTAGGAGCAAGTTACTTTAAATATGACATGATTTTTCTTATTTGATCACTGATGTGGCTGAACTCATTGCACTGGTAGAGGTACTAGTACTAAATTATCATTGCAAATGTGCCTTTTTTCGTGTGGGTCATGGGGCTTGAACTCAGCCTCGGCATTGTCCCTGAAAAATGTGCCTTTTTTTTTTAAAATAGAGTATTGAATTTGATTACATATCAAATGTTATGTCATTTTGTTAATTGAAATGATACATAACTGATTTCAGAGTTATGGTTAACAGTTTTCTTTTTTTCTGGCAATAAAGTTTGAAACAGGGATTCATACTTAGCTTGCTTTATCAGCTGTCATTGCACTATATGAGTGATGCCTCCCATCTGACATTTTGCTGATTACCTGGAATTTAAAGCATCTGAACTTTTCTGCGAAGGCTACCTTTAAATCACAATCCTCTGACTTGACCCTCCTGAGTAGCCAGGATTACCAGTGTCAGACATTGGCTTTCTGGCATATTTAACAACTTTTAAAATATTATTGCTATTTTATCTTAAAAATAATCTTGCTGTATATATATTGGGGGTCTCTGGGACTCTACTAAAATGAGGTATTACTATCCCATTTAAATTTCATAGCAAGTGTATTAAATCTGTACATTATCCTCTTTTTATATATGAGAGGAATGGGTGTAAAAATGTCATCAAAGGTCACCTATTTAGAAAATTCTAAGATTTTCATTCCCTAGACTAATGCTTAGTACATCTGGAAGATTTCTTTTGCTATATTGTAGAATAGTTGTGTTGTGTGGGAGTTATTGAGATTTCAAAGATTGAAATATTTTATCCATAATATCAATCTGGCTACCTATTATCTGATTCTGTAGTCTTTTGGGGGAAGTTATTTTATGATGACTTAAAATTTTTCTGTGTAGATTTTTCAATTTCTTCCTTGTCATTGAGATTGTCAAATTTATTAGCATAGAATTGAGCACAGAATACACACATGAATATCACCTCTATATTTGTCACAATCTCTTTTTATTAGATTTATTAAAGAACTGTAATTGCATTATAGCCTTATCTGTTTTCTTCCAGGCTCTGGCTCTGCCCAGGGATATAACCATGAATAAGATGAAGGAGTCTTCCTGTTGCATAGTAGAAAATGGGGCACCAGGAATCCACAGGCACATGGCTCCACCCACACTCAGAAAGAATGCAAAGTTAACCCATGCCTCCCAGTTCCCATGCTTTGTTACTGCAGTCTCCCTTGGAAGTCTCAGTCTTACTCAGTTCACTCAGCAATAGCTGACTAAAGCTGTCTGCAATTTTAATGCAATACACATCAAGATCTCAACATTTTTCATTGATACAGAAGAAGCAATAAAAAATGGAATAATAGGAAATACTGAATAGTAAAACAGTTTTAGCAGGGAGAACAGTACTGGAGGAATAACAATACCAAACGAAGAACAGCCTCTTCAACAAACGGTTCTAGCAGAATTGGCTATACACATTCAGAAAAATAAAAGTAGATGCTTTTATATCAGCCTCTACCAGAATCAATTCCAAATGGATCAAGGACCTCAATATAAGGCCTGATACCCAGAAAAAATATAGGAAGGGATAGGGGAAACAGTAGGGCTCATTGGCATGGGTGGAAACCTCCTAAGTAAAGACCCAGAATTACAACAAATCAGTGAAAGAGTAGATAGATAAAATTGCATCAAACACGAAAGTTTCTGCATGGCAAAAACCATAGGTAGTAGAATAAATAGAAACCCACAGAATGAGAGAAAGTCTTTTATAGCTCTGTACCAGAGAATGACCTTACATCTAAACTAAGAGCTCAAAATATTAAATTCCCCCAAGACAAATCCTCAAATAAGCAATGACCCAATTAACAAATAGGCTAATGAATTAAAAAGAGTCTTTTCTGAAGAAGAAATAACAGTGGCCAATAGAAACATGGAGAAACATTCAACATCTCTGACCGTAAAAAAATGTAAATCAAGCAACACTGAGATTCTACCTCACCACAGTTAGAATGGACATTAACAAGAAATATAATAGCAACAGATGCTGTTGGGGATGTGGTCAAAAGGGAGTACTAATACATTGTTGGTGGGAATGTAAGCTTGTTCAACTACTCTGGAAAGCAGTATGTAGGTTTCTCAAAAGACTAAACATAGAGCTTCCCATGACCTAGCAATCTTACTCCTGGACATTTACCCAAATGACCACAAACTAGTCCATACTAAAGCTACCAGCACAAACATGTTCACTGCAATATTATTTACCATGGCTAAGATATGGAACTAATCCAGATGACCCTTGGTAGATGAATGGATCAATAAAATGTGGTATGTACGAAAAATGGAATTCTATGCTGCCATCAGAAAGAATGACATCACCACATTCATGAGAGAATGGAAAGAATTGAAAAAAAAATCATATTAAGTGAAGTAAGCCAGACCCAAAAGGAGCATAGGCTCCATGATTTCCCTCATTTGTAATAATTAGTACACATCTGGAACTCTCCTAGCGGAGGGTCACAATAGCTCAATAGCTATGTACATATAACCATATAAGATGATGCGAAGTGAAATGAACTCCAACAAGAGCTTTTTCTTTGTGGTTGTTGTTTTTTAAATGTACTACGTGAAGTAATTTCTTTTTTCTTTTTCTTTCCCTATGGTGTATCCCTTGTTGTCACTGCATTTGATTTTGGTATCTGGTATATTGTATATATGTTTATTTGAATTAGGGAAGGGAAGGGGAACAAGGAAATGATGGAGGACAGAGGGTGATCCAATGCAACAGCAGTGCTCACAAGTCAATATGGGGAGTTGCGGGGGGGCGGGGAGGAAAAGTGGGAGGGACTGCCAGTGTTTATCAAGAAATGTACTCATTACCTTATGTGTGTAACTGTAACCCCTCTACTTCACCCTGACAAGAAAATAAATTTAGAAAAAGAAGTAAGAGGGATCCAGTGTTGAAAGGAAGAAGTGAAAATGCTCCTACTATTACAAAACATACTTTATATGTACACCTTCCTAAATATTCCATGAAAATGCTTATAATTAATAAATGAATTTGACTAATTTACAAGATGGAAAATCAGCAGGAACCAGTGGCATTTATATGCACTAACAATTAACTGTTTCAAAAGAAAATTAAGAAGGCAGCCCCATTTACAATAGCATTAAAAAGATTAAAACAGAAAGAAAATTAACACAAGAGATGAAGCCATATGCATTGAAAACCAGGCATTTTAATTAAAGAAATTGAGAAGTTCCAAGCTAAATGGCAATGCAATCCATGTCCACAGATTTGAGAACTTTGTATAGCTGAAATAGCCATGTGATATACTCTCTTAGCTGTCTGCAATGTTACTACTGTTATTTCTACCAAAAATCCCAGTGATACTTTATGCATACATGGAAAAAATAATCCTCAACTTCATGCAGTCATGTATGATAACAAACAAAAAAATCTGAGAAGGCAAGTTGGAGGCATCACACATAAAGACCATAAGGCTACAATAAATAGAAGATTATGCTATTAGCTTAAAGGGACATATGTGGATTAATGGAACCAAATAGAAGAACTAAAATTAAAGTTCATTCATATGTCATCAAGTTATGTTCAAATAGAATATACAGAGGAAAAAAGATGATCTCTTCAATAAATGATATAGGGAAAACTGGACACCCATATTCAAAGGAAATTGGGCTCCTGTCTTACACTAGACATACGCAAATAATCTCAAAATGTATTGTGGGATTAAACAAAACACATGGCATTGTAAAACTCCTAAAGAAAAACACAGATAAAAATCTTCTTGGCAGTGTGTGTGTGTGTGTGTGTGTGTGTGTGTGTGTGTGTGTGTACTTCGACTCAGACCCTGGGAGCCATCCTTGAACTTTTTTTGCTCAAAGAGAGCACTCTGCCATTGAGCTATAGCTTTACTTCTGGCTTTTTGGTGGCTAGAGATAAGAGTATCATAGACTCTTCTGCCTGGGCTGGCTTCAAGCCATGATCCTCAGATTTCAGCTTCTTGAGTATTTATATTAGACACTTGACCATTTCTGTGACAAAATGTGTGTGAAAAACATCTTAAAGGGGGAAAGCTTTATTTTGGCTCATGGGTTCAGACTCTTCTCTCCATCTTTGGCTATTTCAATCTCTCTACTTCTCTTAGGTTTGTGGCATGGTCAATTAGTGTCTTGATACAACATATGCTTATTGCCTATTTTTCTTATGGCTCTGTCCTTGTGAATATATAAATACCACTATCTTGGGTTATGAGTTAATTATCATCACACTAATTTAGCTTTTTTTTTGGCCAGTCCTAGGGATTGAATTCAAGGCCTGGGCACTGTCCTTGGGCTTTCTCAAGGCTAGCATTCTGCCACTTGAGCCACAACACTTCTTCCAGCTTTTTCTATATAGGTAGTACCAAAGAATCGAACTCAGGTCTTTGTGCATGCTAGGCAAACACTCTACCACTAGGACAGACTCTTGGACTTCATTTCTTTCTTTCTCCTTGTTCTACTGCCATGTTACTGTACAGCCAAAAGGCCCTCACTAGGGATGGGCACCAGCCCTTAGACTTCTTAACCTATGCAACTGTGAGCAAGATAAAATTTTACTGCTTATCAAGTATTCACTCTGTGGCATTCTGTTGTAGTGGCAGAAAATGAACTATGAAAACTGGCTTCAGAATGACAGGCTGACAATGTCAAATGCAGGCAAAGATGTGGAGCAACTGGATCCCTCAGCTTGTTTGTGTGACTAAAGAGTGAGATAGGTACTTTAGAAAACAGGGCAGCAGCTGTTTAAAAAGCTGAACATAAACTGACCAACACAACTCAGATAATCCACACTTATGTATCTTCACAAAGGAAATGAAAACTCATACATACATAAACTTATATCTATATAAACACTTACACACTTATCTTCAGAGAAGCAGTGTTTATAAAGATGAAAAACATCCCAACAAACAGCTAGCAACTGGTAAGTGGATTAACAAAGTGTTGTATATTCATAAAATAGAATACTTTTCATCAGTGAAAAGGAACAAACTACAGATACACACTGTCACATAATGAATCTCAAAAATATTATGCTAAGTGAAAGAATCCAGACACAAAAGACTACATCCTGCATGTTTCCACTGATATGAACTTTACAGAAAAGGCACTTTTTATAAAGACAGAAAGCAGATGAGATTGCCTGGGGTGAGGCATGAAGGCAAGATTGACTTCACACAGGCACAAGGGAGCTTTGGGGGTGATGGAAATTTTCCAAAAACTGGCTTTGTGGTGATAGCTGCACAGCTCTGTCAATTCACAAAAATTCACAAATCACACATTCATGACAAGTACATATTACAGTGTATAAACTGACCCCAACAAAAAAATGTAACCACCTTAGGTGAACTTGTAAGAAAGGAAATATAATCAGAGCACAATGGACAGTTGTGAGTGATATTTCCAAAAATATGAGTATTAGTGGAAACTAGAAATAAATATTACTATATTGAAATCATGAAGAAGGAAAGGATGGGGATAGGAACATAAGAGATTAAGGTACACAACTTCATAAGAGGAGTAAATCAAGAATAGGCCAAATGATGTATATTTAAACAAAATTTGCACATTGCTTAAATGTACAGTCCGTTAAATGTCTAGCAAAACAGTTTGTATAAACAAAATGATTGCTGCTGAAATCACTAAACAATAATGGGCAAAAGTGAAGGGAGGACTGTTAATGGTTATTTTGTGAGCCTTACAGTGCAATTTTACACTGTATTTATTAATGAAAACAAAGTCTTCAAACCCAAAAGCACTCTCCTCCGTTTCCCTTTCATTTTCTCTCCTTTTGTCTGTAACATTTTCTAAATACTCTCTAAAGTTTATTTCACCATATATTTTTAGATTTAAAATCATTCCTTTATCTTTTCAGTTCTATGGATTTTTATTTGTTCTTTCAGTGGTCCTTCTTATCTTGTCTTATTGCTCTTGTCTCTCTAGAATGGCTGCTCGTTTCCTCAAAGCCTTTATTTTCTTGTTCAAGTGTTTTTATTCCTGTTTTTCTGGTCTGGATCTCCTTATCCTATACCAGTGAACCTTAATTCCTGGAGAATGACAAGATTTTGAGGAAGCTTAAAAGGATGTAGGAGGTTGGAAGTTGGGTAGAAATGATACATATAGTGAGGTATGAGTCTGGTGCAGGCAACACTCACAAGAAAACTACATACAACATAGAATCATGTGTCCACTTGATCAGACACTTTTAAGAACTCTGAACAAAATATATGTTCATTCTCTAAGGCTACACTGTGTTCTGTAATGTATGCATATCAAATTCTCTTGAATCTCACTAAGTATACTATTGTCATGCTTGTTTAGGTTTACATAATACATGCGCTTATAGGTAATATTGAGATCACATATTTCTTATTGGAAAATATAAAGGAACCTGCTTTATACAGGCTTCTTCATTACTATTCCCAAAACAGATTTAGAACTACTCTTAAAATTAAATTTAAAATGTATATTGTAGACATTTGTAGGAGGAATCTCCTTTTCAGAGGGATGTATCTTCTTTTGTCTTCATTCCAAGATATTAAAATGTTATTTACTCTTATTGAAAGTTTTAATTTTGATTATTTGTTATAAAATGAGTAAAAAACAATCAATGTTATAGTTCTATTCTCAGCTCAAGATTATAAGCATAATCACAATTTTTCTGAGTTGTTTAGAAGATGGTATTATTATGCAGATATTTGAAAAGATACTTTAGGTTCTAAAAAATGTATCTAATTTAGAGTCTAGTGACACATCCTTAGAATATGACCCAATTACCACATTTAAAACATTTTAATTTGAAAGAAAACACACACTTGAAAAATGTACCTCCTATCAAAAAGTGGAAAAGTAGAAGATGAAAATGTCCCATAATTGAGATGGTTAGCTGTTGTCTTTTAAGGGTCTTGTTTGAAAAATTAATAATAGGCTAATAATGCAGGGCTGACTTTTTATTCTGCTAGACTCTTAAATGTCAAAATAGCCTTCATTTTTTCAATGGGATGAGCATATCTGTCCCAAAGTTTCCTTGTACTTTTGACAAGTTGCTATGGCTTCCTGAGAAAATGTCATCTACATACATATGGATAAAGAGTAGCTTTGTAAGTTTAGAAGGATGAGAAAAATGGCAATACTTTAGAAGATAATTCTTTTGGAAGTGAATTTCTGATAAATGCACCCAGATCCTTTGGTACTGAGTGTAGTTAGTGATGTACATCAGTCTTTTCTTCCAGGTGCCTTTCCTTAAGGATTTAGTACATCGATAACAGTTTCAGAAATTTAAAAATTTCTTGTAATTGGTTCTTGCTCATGGAGATATTAGAACTTTCCCTCAAGGATAAGGTATGTTTTTTAGCCTTAATTATTGTAGTTGCCAGGCTTTGTTTGTCTTTTGGAGTTTAGTAAGTGAATTAGAAGACTGGAACAGATGAATTTGTTACTGCTTATTTTATTGCTATGATAACAATGAACAAATTTAATAATTCATAAATACACCTCTTGGGATTGTGCATGTCAATTTGTGCTTCAGTGGTGCCAAGACTGATAGGCTGGGCACAAAGGTGGCATGCAAATCTCACAAGAACAGAGTCAGCATTCACCTACAGATTGATAAGAATGCCTCGGCCTGGAATGGGTCAGCAATCAATTCCAGTTAGAGGTGGAGTTGGTCATTGACCTGGCCAACCATCTTCATGAAACTGGGGTAGAGCATTTTGTGTTGGATAAAGTAGGAGCCTGAAAAATCATCCTGAAGCTTAACAGAAATGAGATATTTATGCAGACAATAGGTTTAAGCATATCAAATTTGTTTCATCTTGCCTTCATGTATATTTTTTATCATGTTCATAAAACATTTTGCTAAGTTTCATAGGGTAAGGCTTTATAGATTATGTTTTGTTTTTGTGAAGGTAAATTCAATAGCTCAAGAAAAGAGCGTTGATCTGAAATCAGAGATAAGAATTTGAGTCCTGAATGATCATGTATTAATTGTATGATACAAGGATAAATGACTTCTCTCAGCTTCGGATTTCTTGTTTACAAAATGAGTTTAGTAATCTGTGTCTCATAAGGTTGTTGTGAGACATAATGAAATGCTACTTAGAAAAGTAAGGCTTCAATTTTACAATAGCAAATCAAGATAAGTGTGGTATTTGCTTACCCAGAAGTTATTTATCCAGGAAAGGCAGGGAGCATCAAGTAATCAATGTCACTACCAAATGTAAAATGTCATGTATTATATATTTTATGAAAGAGAAACCATTTTACACCCTGCATCCCATTTCTCCAAAAGTTCTATCCTATCATCTCTGTTTTTAAAAATAAATTCTTTTCATTGTGGTTTTGATAGAGTTAGATTTCAATTGCTATGATTTAGCTGATACCAGTTATCTGATGACATGATTCAATTTCACTTATCCAATATATCAACTAAGTAACTAAAATTAAAGTAACTAAAATCAAGTAAAAATTTTACTAATACATTTTTGTCATAAGTATATTAGTTATATATCATAACCAGTGACCAATCACATGTCATCATTGGAAATCTATCAGAGATTAGTTTGTACATCAGTTAGTATGTTCACTGACAGACAGGAGGGTATGCAGTTGTATTGCTTCCTTGTTTCTTAGTGATAAGTCCATATTACACTCCATACAAACAGAAGATTGGAAGAAGAAATGGATCCATAAAGAAGGAAGTGAGGCAATGAAATGAAAAATGACAAGGTTGGAAATGAAACTCAAACTGAATATAGATAGAATTATAGAGGAAATCACTAGTCATTGAATACTCATGCTACCATATATTAAGAGAGTTTAAGTTTGTGGCTAGAAGGACTTACTTGATTCAAGAGTGCTTGCCATCATAAATAGAAAAAGGAGTTTTATATATGAGGAAGAAACTGTCCCAAAGTAAGTTAGACTCATGAATAATTTCACATTGCAGAAACTTTCAGAGGTATTTCATGATATAGGAATTCACCAAGGCATGCAAAGACACTTTCTCATTAATGCATCCTACATAACAAGAAGAAAAATTCAGTCACTATCCAAACAACTTTGGATAAATATTTTAAAAAGGAGTAGGACACTAACTTTCTAATGTTTTAAGTGCTTTAAAATATCCTAAATGTTTTATTGTGCTTTATTTCCCTAGCCTTCTGTAAGTATCAGTGACAATTTCAAGAAAAACTTTGAAGCTGTAGAACAATCGACATTTTTCCTGCCGGACTTATGATTCGTGATTTGTATAGTTTTATTTTAATAGTCATTTACAGTTTTGCAGTCCATTCAAAGTAAGGCTGACCTAGGTATAAAAAGACAATGTTTTTTTTGAAATTTCTTTTGTACAGATGAAGTATGTGTACAATTGAATGAAAAGACTAGAAGTGAAATATTGGGGACAGTTCTCCGGTTGAGGCCTTCCTTTGCTTGGAGTGCGTTGAGTGTGTATGGGGCCTATATCCTTGTGTGTGGTAGGAAAATGTCGTGTGCCTGCCTATGTGAGGCCAAGACAGTAGCCCTGTACTAGGATTAACTCTACTCAGATCCCCCAGGTTTATGAGAATATTTGATACCTGGGCCTATGCAGGAGCATCCTCATTTTGTCCTGAGATTCCATGTGGACTCCCACGGCCAGCCAATCACCCTAAACTTCCATCTTCTCAAAAGCTTAGCTGTCCTCGAAATGCAGCCTGCCCAGCCATCTGTTCTTTCTGCTGCTTTCTCTCGGTGTTCTCATTGCCTATCCTTCTATTATTCTGGTTATTTTTGCCAACAAAGCCTCTATCCCAAAGTAAACTGGCTTTCTGCCTAGGTCTTCAACTTAACCTCCGTGACTGAGATAAAATCACATTTGTCCCAATGAGCTGCTTTTGTTTTTGTACTCCCTAGCCTCATGTTCAGGCTAAAAACGCAGAATGTGGCAGCAACCTCTACCTTCTCATGCCTAACCAATAAGATGAAAACTTTATTGAGAAACACTGTGTTCTGAGGTGTATGCTCTTCACACACTAACCATGAGGTTACCAGTTGTTAACTGAAATGCCGGTCCATACACACCTTTACTAACAGCACTGGCTGCAGAATCAGCTGTTCCCTTTTCTGTAAATTCACATGCACTCTTGTTCTTGAGACTCTTTTAATCATCAGGTGATGTGGCCATGGTAGGTCACAATTTAGTGACTGATTTTTTTAATAGGCAAAGAATCTCAAAATACTCATGAGGTCTTCAATGAGAATGAACTCCCCACATTCCAATACACATACTCTGAGAAAGAGACAGGTGGCATTCTCTGGGTAATAAAATACAAATGGACTAATAATTCTAACTTTAATTCAGAAGCTTTAAGATCCAGTGAGTGGCATGTGCTTTATGCATGAACGTTAAATACAAAAAGTTAGCTGCTATTTTCTGATTGTTGTCTTCTTAGAGTCTAGTATGTGCTGATGAATATATTTAAAATTAGTAATGATTAATGAATTAATTAATTTTAAAGGAGTTGGTATGCTGATAAATGTCTGTAATCCAAGATACTTGAGAGGCACAGGTAGAAGAATTATGATCTGAGACCATCCTAGACAATGATTGGAGACTATTTGAAAAAACAAAAGCAAAAGGACTGAAGATATGGGTCAAGTGGTAGAGAGATTGCCTATCAAGAGCAAAACCCTGAGATCAATAGCAAGTACTGAAAAGAGAATTTTTTTTGTCTGTAAGGTCTTTTATTTCTACCTGAGGTAATCTCTTCGTGTGTGTGTGTGTGTGTGTGTGTGTGTGTGTGTGTGTCGCTACGTTGAACTAATTTAGGCTATTCTTTCTCCTTAAGATTATCACAGATCCCCAAATTTCAAAATACCACCATAACATATATATTCACTCACTAAAAATACAGAGAAGCAAAATCAAAGTATAATACTAATATCCTCACAAGTCCCTAGTGAGGATTACTGCATAAATGATCATCCTTGGGCTATTCTCTGGTTGAAAAAACTTCTCCAGTCTCAGCTACTCAGTCATTTTGAAGCTAGATGCAAATGACCCATGCCCATTATTCTAGCTTTTCAGAAGGTTGAGATCTGAGAATTGGTTTGACCTGAGGCTTCTTTTTTTGCCAGTCCCGGAGCTGGAACTCAGAGCCTGAGCACTATCCTTGAGCTTTCTTAAGGCTAGCACTCTACTACTTGAGCCCCAACACTACTTCTGTTTTTTTTCTGTGTATGTAGTATGAAGGATTTGAATCCAGGGCTTCTGTCCAGGTCTGAGACCTTCATCTCCAATTAACCACCAAAAGGCTGGAAATGCAGGTGTAGCTCAAGTAGAAGGGCACTAACTTTGACCATAATGTCTTGGAGACAATACCCAGGCCCTGAATTCAAGCCCTAGGACCTGTAAACAAAAAAAAACAAAACAAAAGTTTAACTCCAAAAAGAATCCCATGCTGATACACATTTTTGATGTATAGCAACATTTACTACAAGCAAACTTTCACTACAAGTCTATGATAGTGTTTTTTTTTTTTGTTTGCTTGTTTTGGCCAAAAAGAAGATGTACTATAAAGTAGTGAGTTTCAAAATCATATTAAGTTGTCTGCAAAGCAAGTTTTAAACCATGTAATTGCATACATGTCCAAAGCCAATGCTTTAATCACAATGTGTGATACACTACAATGATAGCAATAGTATTCCCATAGTTCTTTATCTTGAGTTGTTATGGAATTAGTTGAACACTTGGGAAAATAATTATTTTGTACTTGTAAAATTTTTTTTTTACTAGCAACGAGTGGCATGTGAAACTGTAGGTATTTAAGTGATTGCTTCTTGGGAGGTGTTCATCTGAGTGCAAATGAGTTTGGCTCTGAACAGCTTTTAGCAAGCATTTGACAGCTTGGATGACTGGCACATTGTCATCTTCATAACACACCTAAAATACAAAGTGCCAAATCTCACAAATAGGTTTGGTGTAGTTAAAGATCTGAGACCTTATCTAACTTAATCTATCAGATCATACCATTAGAAAGATGCCAACTTTAATTTTTAAAAATTATTGCTAAATATGATTATCTTATGGGAAGATGTCTATTTTTATTTTAATATTCCACATTTTGTTAAAATAAATCTTGGTCAGATGTGTCTAATATAGAATGGATAATTGGTGTTTGTAGAAATTGCCGTAAGTCATGGCTGGTAATTTTGGTCTAACAATTAGGATTTTTCTTTGACAATGTTTAGCTTCTTGCTCAAAGTGCTGTATAATATGCAGCATTTTTTTCTTCTGACGTAGCTTCTCTCTATGTAGCACAGGCTGGTCCCAAACTTATATGTAGTCTAGGCAGGTCTTGAATTTATAATTCTCTTGAAAATTTCTTTATGTTCTAGTAGGTAGATGATCAACTTCTGCAAATCTATCCATGGGCCTGCAAAATAATGGGTAGATGCAATTTTAGCTGCGCTACATATTTTGTCCTTGCCTCTTTAGTTACTACATAAAAGTGTATTCACATCTCTCACTATGATTGTGGCATTATACAATTATTATTATTGTCATTCAATTAATTTTTGTTCTCTCTGTCTATCTCAATCTCTTTCTCTTCCTCCTCTCTCATACACACTCTCTCTCAGGCGTCTTTCTCATTACAAAGCTTACGTTGGTTTTGATCTTAGACATCTGGGTGAGTATGGCCTCATCTGCTCCAGTACTAGGATAATAGGTGTGTACCAGCATACCATGCTCTGGATTTCTTTTTCTTGAGGTGATGTTGCTAGATAAATGTGTTCAAATTAGCAATTTTATATCTTCTAGTAAGTTCTGGATGTTCTGCATATGTAATGGCTTCCTTTATTTCAAGATACTTTTTTTCCCCACTAACTTGCATTTTATCTTCTGTAGCTAAAAAAAAGTCCTTTTATGGTGAAGGGAGGAAGACACCTTTTTCCTTCCTCTACTTTTAATCTTCTCATGTCTATGTATTAGATATCCTTCTTTTAAGTTATTGTGGGTGATTTTTAAAATTGTTTTTGCTTATTCTAACTAAAAGATTGTAACCAATCTTTACAAAGTTGTTTCATGTGGAGAATTTAGTTCTTTTGTGTTTGATGTTATTAACAGAATTTGAGGAATTATTTATACTACATTATAGTGTTCTTTGCTGTTTTCATCTTTTGTAGGGTTTGCATTTGAAATATAGTCATAGATATCATTGTAGAAGCCATTAGAAGTAGATTGTCAACCATGAGGGAAAATAATCTGAGAAGAGAGGAGGATTTCTTAAGACAGTAGAAAGAGATCCAAGAGAAAAGCTGGGCACTTGTGGCTCATGCCTGTAATCTTCAGGAGGCTGAGATGTGAAAGATTGTGGTTCACAGCTAGCCTAGGAGGAAATTCCACAAGACTCTATCTCCAAAATAACTAGGAAAAAGCAGGGCTGGAGGAGTCTCTCAAGTGGTAGAGCACCAAGTGAGCAAGTGAGCCAAGCAAGCATGAGGCACTGAGTTCAAAACCCAGTATTGCAAAAGAGTTAATAGATCCAATAAAAAAGCACTAATAAATTCTTATCAGAATGATAAGATGAGTATCTGGGAATGGTGATGCCTTTGGTCCAGCACTTGGCACAGCTTCAGGTACAAGAAGTTGGTCAGTGATAGAAGGTGGTGACCTTTGGAGTTTAGAAGACTGGTGAAGACTTGAGAGCACTGGATCAGTGGAGTATAACAGAAATTGTATGATACAGAAGATAACCTTTGGCTGAAAGGTTTGTAAGGACAGAAGGGACCTGAGTATGAGAGAAATCCTTCTCCAGGTTCTGTACAGGATTAACTGATGCACCAAAGTCTTCAAGATCATAAGATAAAATAGCCATACTTCCTTCTGATGTAGGTTCCTTTTTGACGGTCCACTTAGAGACCACACCAGATTGCATACCCAATTACAATTTGGGAGAAGTGAATCTAAATGACGAGGGTGTCTCCTTAGGCAGCGCTGACGAATCCATTAATTTCGGTATCATTGATCAGCCACTGTGAAGTGAATCCTGCAATGTGGGTTGGATCAGAGCATACATTAATAAATGCACTTGTGCTTGACCTATAAAACGAATGATCAACATGTCCCATAGGGCCCAAGTACTAAAGAATCATCATGATCACTCAGCCCTTTTAAAGGCCTGGTTTTAGATTTTCATTAGGAGAAATATCTCTGAATGCCTTTGTTAATGAAAACCAAGTGCCTAATTTCTGCTAAAACAGACTCAGGGAAATTATTAAAGTTTTTGCTCTTAGAGAGAAAATAAAGTAATCTTACTGTACCTGAGGTTTTTTAATCTTCCTTTGTGTCCTTTGGGGAGGAACTGTACTGATTAATTAACTTAGCAAATATTCCGTGATGAGAAGTAAGAGTGATGCTCATCCCAGCTGACACTGACTTCCAAATAGTTTAGGAAGAGCTATTTATGTTCTCTTTAGGGAGAGAATATTGACTTCCTCCAAGCACATTACATTGGACGTTGTTTCATGGTAGTGTAGTGGTTATCATCAACAGGGGAGAAGGTTTGGATTGTATAGATAAGGCTATGATCATAGTCTAACAATGTAAGAATTGGGCAGTGTGAACAAATCATGAGGCTGGAATGGTTGTCCTACATCAAAAGAGGATTTTTCTTATTGTGACCATGCTTCCAAACGCATCTGGCTATTGGGAAGATGGGTACCGATCACCATTTCATGAATTAGGAAACGGTCTCTTAGAAGGTGACAAAGCTCTTTTAAGGTTTGGTCAGTACTCAGAGAAAAGAGCGATGGAGGGAAAGGGCCTTACAAGGAAGCTAATATGACCTGGAAGCAGGACCTAAAGGTGAAGGGTGTTGATAAGCAGCCCCCTGTGGCAGAATGGCTGAGTATATTTATGATTTATAATACTCCACCTCAAGTTGGTTTTTGAGCTGAGGTATAGTATAATTTCCTTTCCTAATTCTGTTTTTGTTGTTGTTGTTGTTTGTTTGTTTGTTTTTTGTTGAACTCTGGGCCTGGGTGTTGTCCCTGAGCTCTGTAGCTCCAGGCTAACATTCTACCACTTGATCACAGCTCCACTTCTGTTTTTTTTGGTGGTCAATTGGAGATAAGAATCTCATGGGACTTTAGTGCCCAGGTTGGCTTTGAACTGGGATCTTCAGATTAAAGACATGAGCCACCGGCCATCTTCCTTTCATAATTCTTTTTTTTTTGGTCATGGGACTTGAACTCTGAGCATGGGCATTGTCCCTCAGCTCTTCACGCCCAGGCTACTGCTCTGCACTTTGAGTCACAGCACCACTTCCAGCTTTTTTCTTCTTCTTCTATGTCCGTGGTACTGTGGAATCGAAACCAAGTCTTCGTGCATGCTAGGCAAGCACTCTACCACTAGACCACACTCTGGCCCTACACTTGAGTTTCTGATAGCAATGCTGCTGCCACTGAGAACTTATTCACCCAGTGCAGCCCAGAAAAGAAATATAGGCCTCTCCTTGAGCCTCTCTTCCTCAAATCAGAAGAAAAAAAAATCAACAAAACCTTGAAACTTACAGGATTTGAAAGAAAAGACTTGAAAGACACAAAGGAAGACACCCTTGCTATCATCCCTTTGGGAATTCTGGATAACATACGTGTACTTCTCAAGACTTAGTTATGTTTATCTGTAGAAGGAGATGATTAAATTACTTCCTGTTAGAGGAGTGCATGGTCAGTGCTTAATCTGTGTTAGTTTCTACAGAGGGTGACTCTTGATGCTGGGTGAAGAGGCAGTCTGTCCTCTTAACATCCATCAGAAACCTAGAAGGTGCCAGGATCTGCTAGACGATAGAGATACTTAAGAAATTCATTACTTCTTTCTTTACGGAGCCCATGGAATTTATAGTAATGGGAGAGTGTGACCCTAAACTTGCCTTTCTCTTCTCTAGCTTTATAGCAAAGATGAGCTAAAATCCAAATTTTATATCTGAAAAGCCCCACTACTACCATAACACAGACAGAACTCCGGGCAAATAAATAGAGAGGGAAATAGGCCATCCTAAAGCTCACCTGATGTTCTTTCTTCTTTTCTTCAAGGAGGCAGACACTGCCATGGTGCAGTTGCTTCCTGCAGAGAGTGTAAGTGAATGAAGCAAGATTACTTTGGGGAACAAAGGGCTGAGGAAGTGTAGAAGAGCTGGTATAACCTCACCCACTGAAGGGTGGCCCTGGCCTAGTGGGATTCTGTTAATCTCCCCACCATATAAACTCCTCTTTTAGTTTCTTGAATGTGCTTGTGTGTGCAGTTTTAATCGTTGGAGTGAATGGATTTTGTATTAAAGACGTCCCCCATTCATGTTTATTCATGGAGAGGTTGTAGAAGCAGGACTGGTGTTTGTTTCATTTATTTAGCACTTGTGACAAGATGGCTCTGTGCCTGGCTGGTGCGAGGACATTACTTTATTGATTAAATAATGTGATGAAAGGGAACGGTGCTTATGTGTTGAGAGATTATTGCCAGAGACACTTGGCCAACAAAGTGCTGAAAGGAAAGCAGGGTGGCACTCTCACTGTGAGTTAGTAATTAGCAGCCAGTCGGAATGGAAATGCAGTGTTCTCCAGAACCTGGCAGCTATTGTTACAGGTTTGGACTGGGGAAGTGGTATGTAATCATATATCTGGTTTCCCACTTTTTGACTGCAATAATAAAAAATAATTATCTATCACTACAGGATGTATAATATATATTTATATGTTATATTATATATATTTTTCCTGATGTAAAACAATATCTTTGGAACGGCTCAAAGGAAACAGTCCACTTTATGAATAAAAGAGACATGAGTCTAATCTCAGGTATCACGTATAATACTACAAAATTAAAAAAAATTATTTACTACACTACTTTATTGAAATAAAGTCTCCAACTCTCAGAAGTGTCATAGGGACTATATAAAATGGATGTGTTGTTTGGAGGAAAAATGTATGTTTGTGGGAGGGAAAAAGAGCTGTACTATTTGAGTGTAATGTGACATTTATCTTTTGGCCTGGGCAGTGATTTGAATGATGAATATTTTGCCCAATAGGATGGGAACCTAAAGGATTAGGAGGTATCTGTGGATTTGTTTTGTATGACGACTTGATAGTGTCTCGTTCAGATGATATAGCTGTTTGTAAACGGAGCACATTGAGTCATTTGCAATGTTAGTCTCTAGCCTACCGCTTCTGTACTCTCCAGAACATTCCTTCTCGCTTTCTGTTCTTCATCGTCATTATTATTTTTTCTCTTTTTATGAATCCTTGATTCTCATTTTCACGCTGATTTTTCTCCTATAGTACAACAAACAGTTAAAACAAAATCTCTGAAAATTCTCAGTTCCTGGTTACTATGACTCACGAACTATGTGATCTGACCATGGAAAGACCACTTGTGCCTCAGTTTCTTCCTTTGTCAAATAGATAAAATGACAATGTCTTCTCTTTAGACTTACCACAAAGATCAAACGACCTAACATAAAGTGCTTATACTATTCATGCTACGATACTATAAATGTTACCAGATCTTTGATACTGATACAATTCCCATTACACAAAACATTTGCTGGCCCGCTAAGATTTGTAAAAATATGCCAAATCTCTTATAAGGAGATTTAGGTGCTCCATCATTTGGCTATAACCTGTCTTTTCAGAATACACTTCAACATACCTAATATTCCAAGCATTTTGATCTATAGAGCACTGCCCAGATTTGCCTTGTATTTTCCTACTTCTGCAAGCTACTCATTCTACCATAAATACCCTCATTTTTTTCATTTCTGCATTCAAAACATGAATATGTATGTGCTAAATCTCTGACTTTAGAAAAGTAAAGTGTCAGTAAGTTAGAGTTTCCTGTGCATACCACACATCGCATTTGACATGGAAGGTTGAATGAGGCTTCCCTTTCCCCAAATATCTACATCAAAGAGCTTAGAGTTAATGTGAATTAGCTTATAAGGCAATGAATTTTAGGTGAGATTAATTTAAAGAGATTAATTTAAATGAGGTTATTTTGGATTACTCACAAGTACTCCAAATACAACCACAAGCACCAGTATAAGTGTGGGAGACAAAGAAGACTTACCCAAAAGGAAGGAAATCAATACAACCATGGTGCAGGTGATTAGGGTGGAGCTTTTATAAACCAAGGGATGCTAGCAGTCATAAGAAGTTGGTAGAGTCAAAGGTCAAGTTCTCTGCTAGAGCTTCCTCATGTTAACCACTCTTCTGTTGTTATGACAAAATACCTGAGGCAAACAACTTGCTGACTAAGACATGAATGGAATTCACCAACCCAATCAAGAGACAAGAACAATTGCATCACTCACACAGTTATCATCTTACTAACTTGTAGTCAATCCTTCCCATATTTCTCACTCTTGGAAACCATTGATTGTCACTATAATTCTACATTTTCAGAATGTCACACAAGGGCCGGGAGTTTGGCCTAGTGGTTAAAGTGCTTGCCTAGCATGCATGAAGACCCGGGTTCGATTCCTCGGTACCACATATGTAGCAAGAAGCCAGAAGTGGTGCTGAGGCTCAAGTGGTAGAGCTCTAGCCTTGAGAAAACCCAGGGACAGTGCTCAGGCCCTGAGCCCAAGCCCAGGACTGGCAAAAAAGAAAAAGAAAAGAAAACAACAGAATGTCATACAAATACAGTCACTCATTATGTAGATTTTTCATCTATCTTCTTTTGAGACAAGAGACTCATGGACTATCCTGCCTTGGCTGGCTTTGAACCATACTTCTCAGATGGCAGCCTCCTGAGTTGCTAAGCTTGAACCATTAGTACCTGGCTCTGACTTCTTCTTCTTCCTCCTCCTCCTTCCCGCCCCCTCCTTCTTCTCTTCCTCCTCCTCCTTCTTCTTCCTCTTCTGTTTTGGATCAGAGTTGGTGTTTCACTTGACATCAGCAAGTGTGTTACAGAAAACTTTTCTTTCTATGCATTGACAATATGATTTCAATGACTTAGTAGTTTGGGCCGCAGAATACCATAGCTTGAGTAACACAACCCACTTACACATAAACAACACAGGAAATTGGAGCGAAAGGTCCTGGGATAGTTGGATTCTTCATGAGAACCCTCTTCATCGTTTACAGGTGTCTGATTTTTCTGTCGTATCCTCACACTATAGGTTATAACCTGACACTATATCCTCACACTTTCTTATAAAGCCAGAAGTATGATTCATGAGGACTCCTTTTTCATCCTTGGTTAATGAGTCATGAGAAGTCATGATCCTCATAATCTAATTATCTCCCAGAGACCCCACTGCATAGTGCTATTACTTTGGGAGTTAGAATGTCAATCAGTGAATTTTAGGGTGACCCAAATAGTCCAGAGAACTTTACCTTCTCTGTACTTTAAACATAAAAGTGCTAGATTTTACTATGAGGATCCAAGCCTAATGTTACTTCTCCGAGGCTTAGCACTTGTATTACTATGTGTATTAATTTTACCAAAAGTATCACTAAGAGCATTTTGAAGCTAGATAAAATGAGCAACTTTGTCATACCAGTCAGCATTCTAATTATTAGGGTCCTTTAGCCTTAAGTATAGGAATAAGGTAATATACAGAGAAAATGGTTTCTTTGTTGGAATTTCCTGACTTTGTATCTCTGTGTAGAAACTGGGGATGACTTCTTGCTTTCCCTCCTCAGGCACAGGCAATTACAGCTTTTTGTCACCTACTTCCTGTTTCATTGCTTCCAGCAATCAGTTTATCTCTTCTGTAAGTACTGCCCATTTTCTGAGTATTCATATTTTAAGAACTCCCTAGGTATTCTGACCACATTGCCATTTTAAGAGGCTTTCCATTTCAACTTCTTAACTCTCCACCAATAATCTTGCAAATGACTTTTCCCATGAAAGACCCCTGAAGGCATTATCCTTCCCCAGAAGCGAATTATTCCCTTATCTTCCCCTTCATTTCATCTAGTCAACACTGAACCTCTCACGCTCTTCCCAGAGAACTGATGGCCTTTTGCTTTTCTCCCATACGAATGGGCTTTTGCAACCAGACTGGCATATAATCAGAACTGCATTCAAATGAAGGAGTGATTCTTGTCCTGCTGTGGCATTACCATGCTCTAGACAGGAAAAGAAGAGTTGTAATCTCTTGCACTACTGAAAACAGGGAAACGAACTTGCTGTGAGTGATTGCACTACTGAGGCATTTATTTTTAAGATAGGTATAGAAAGAATACATTTACCAGGTACTTCTGGCTCATGCCTGTATGCCTAGTTACTTAGGAGGTAGATAACTGAGAGGCTTTTAGTTCAAAGTCATTCTGGGTAAGAAAGTCTATGAGAGTCTTACCTCCACAAAACTACCAAAAAAGCCAAACATAACGCTGTAGCTTAACTGGTAGAGTGCCAGTCTTGAAAAAGAAGGTGGTCAGGAACACAGCTCAGTCCTTGAGTTCAAGCCCCAGGACACACTCACACATACACACACACACACACACACACACACAAAACAACTCAAGAGTTTTGTGAATGAGACAAAGTTTGAAGTAAAATTTAAAGATACATACTTCTAATTTGGCAATGTTCTCTTTTCTAATTTCTTCCTCTTATGTATTTTCCCCATAAGACAAGAGAGAGAGGAGGGAATAGCAGTGACAAGTTAGGCTTTAATGATGACCAATGATTGCTGACAGGTAGCTTCTTTTTTATGTGACAGAACACGTTGAAAAAAATTCAGAAGGTATTTGACTGGCCTTCTAGAAAAAGATAAACACATAAGATACACTTGCCCCCATCTTTTGGAGTCATTTATCCTTGTTAAAGTATCTTATTACTGTTCAGATGCAATCAGAGAGATTAAAAATCTGAAACCCTCAATGTGCCTTGTGGAAGAAAATGAATTTTCCAGGCATTAGTTGAATTTTAAACAAGTGATTTGTTTTAGTAGGTTAATTTAAATGTTAATAAAAAGATAAGCAAATTGATCTGTATGTCTTTATTCTTTCGCTTATAAATCAAGTTTTGCACACTGGCTCAAAAATATTGAACCTTTAACTAGTTTTAAGTGCTTTTCTTCTAATTGTTTACAGTGATGTACTAGCATTTGCACCTACAAATGCAGTTACTGAAATTAGTATTTTTGTAGGTTTCACCCACTTCAATATGTTCAATTCTTTTTTTTTTTAATGATTTATTTTGGGATAGTGTCCTAGCTATTTCTTAGCAAGTGATGAGTTGATTGGTAATAAATGAATGATTTACCTGGTTTTCCAGTGTCCTTTCCATTCTGTGACGTGGGCCAGCATTACCAAGAGAACAGGAAAAAAGTAGCTATAGCAATGAGCTGCACTTCAGGAAATCTCCAAAGGCAAAAGAAACCTTACCTTCAAATCATCCATGCAAACCCACTGGCTCCGGAATGATGTTTATTCTCTTTGTTATGTTTGCTAAAAATGGATACTAAAAGCTGTCTGTCAGAGAAACACTAAGAAATTGCTTGAAAATAAAGCAAACTAAAGGGGAGTAAAAACTGAATGAAAGGCATAATCCGTGACATTGTTTTTCCTTTTTCCATAAACACATTACTGAGGTACTTGACAAGATTTGAATAAAGTATATTTATTAAATAATTTTAATTCAATAAGTGCATTCTATTAATGATAATTTTTAGATTTTGATTTAAAGAGAAATGCATGTCAGTTTCACATTGGATATTCTGAAAGTTTTAAAAAAATATTTGAAATTCTATGATTCATGATATAAGATGATTTAAACTTTTGTATTTCATTTAGGCAAACCATAGAAATGCAAATGTCTTGAGTCATCCTTTGAGATATAATAACATTTCAGCTAAGAAATTTGTGATAAAGAAGATGAAGGAATTCTGGCTGTAAAGTGGGAATAATAATATTTACCTATTTCATAAAATGAGATGAGAATTATGTGTGCTGTATTTAAAACTCATAAAGCAGCAACTGGAAGGTTGTGAGTTCAACAATGATTGTTAACAATAGCAATGAGAATTGTTATTCTCATTGCTATTTTCTTCCTAACAGATACTTTGCAAGCTCAACTTTAATTACTTTTAAGTAGCAGACTGTTTGAGAAGCAAATGAATACCACCAATGAATATTATTCATTTTTGGCATATGTTTCGAGTCCTCACTCCTAGATGAGAAACTTCAATCAGACCGATGGAATTTCCTAAGCAACACAGGCAGAGAAAATCAGTCACCCACACAGAAACCAAGTTCCATAAGACCTACTTCAACTTTTCTTAGGAAAGTCTTTTGTGGTACACTGTTTACTAAAATTGTGGGTCATGTTGCTATACTAGGCATGGAGAACATTTTAGAAGCATTGCAACCAAAGTTATAAAAAATTGTTTTATGATAGAATAAGATGGGTCAAACCAAATTACATGTACAACAGCATAACAGTAATCACTGTGTCCTGAAACTTGGTGTTAGTAATGCTGTGCTTTTGCATACTGAGGTGGATTGCATGATCTATTATGCATGCTCAATTTTGGTCATTGGTGTAGTGGGGAAACTAGAAATATTTGGCTCCAAGTAGCTAACCCATGGGCCTCTTTCCAAAAAGAGAGCTATTTTTCCTCACACAACAAGTGCTCAACACAGATCCCCTCCATCCTTTGCCTCCTCAATGTCCCTGTGTGGACTTAAATTAGGTGGCCATAGAGGGAAACAATTTTGAAGTTAACAAGTGAACAGAAATAGGCTCACATATGATCTCTTCATTCAAGCTTGAAACACCAAGATCACAGTGAATGACCTAGATTCTGAAGTAAGAAAAATCAGTGTTATTGAAGCTATAGCCAGAATTGTCTCCCAGGCTTCTCTCAGCCAAGAAATCACTCTGCCTTATTCTTAAGATTATCAGAAAGAAAAAAGAAAAGAAAAGAAAATCAGGTATTTAGGCAAAATGATGGATTGTTTTCAGTTGTTACCTCAGTGGGGATGATGGACCATCCATCAAAACCAGGAAGTGAGGGGAGTGGTCCCACCCTAGGGTGCTGAGTAGCTGGAGTCACAGAGCCCTGAGGTGCTTTCCCACCACTGGACCACAAGCCACTGGCATGTCACAGCTGAACTAAGGGGAAGAGGAAGTCTATTTCCATATGACATCCATTGTTTATTTTGGAGCTTCCTTATTTCCCTAAAAACAGATAGCTTGATTTTCTCCCAAGTCCACATGCTTATTTGGTATTACACCCCTTAATGCTTTAATTTACTGAGCAAAAGGCTCCCATGACTCCCAGACATATAACAACTACACATGTTGTTTGATTTCCCAGACCTAATATTGAGCAGAAAAGGAGACTGGCTTGCCTCCTTTCCTCCACCTTGCCCTGCTTTCCTTCTTTCCTTTTCTCCTTTCTTCTTCCTCTTCTTTCCCACCCCATCCTCCACTTCTTTAATGAAATATCCCTTGATGTTGCAGAACTTAGGAAAACTGCTGAGGTAGTCAAGGCAGTAAATTGAATGGGTCCCTTTTCCCTCTAGAAAATATGAAAGCATCCTTCTGCCACTGAGCTGGCACCCATGGCGGGATCAAGTGTTACTGTTAACGGGAAGCCAGGAAAGTACATTATCACTTCAGGGCTGTCATTACCAGAGGGTTTCACTGTGAACTATTGCATTCAGACAGAGGCAGGCCAGAGAGAAACGAGATGGGGAGGGGTTGTCAATTGGAGGGTAGGGGAGGGAGAAAAGAGAAAGCACATATTTCCTTTTAGTCCTTCAACAAGCTAACCAGAATGGCGATGATATTAAGGCCTGGGAAATTCAACTTGAATCCAGAGCATAACACTGTTTTCATTTAAATTGTTTTCATTAAAACCACTACTCTTCCCATTATTCTGTAGGTATATATTTGGGACAACAAAACAAAACAGGCTTCACTTGAGGCTTCAATTGATCAATTCATGTGTATCTTCAACCTGTTAGGACAAGATCTCCTATTTAATCTTAACCTAGAGGTGGATATTTTATTACTTATGCATTCTTCTAGCTCATAAAATACTTCCTTTTAGCGTTTATTTTCCTCCTTGATGGAGAATTTTAAATTTCACTTAAGTAAATCACATATTTACCATTCTAAACTAGAGCCGCCAAAAAGCCACGGATATCAAGGTGCTTTCAGTCTTTAAAGATAGCCCACAATGCAATTGGAAAATACTGTAAATGGCCCTTTTGGCTGCAGGCAACAAAAAAGTTCAGAATCTTAGCTTTGTTTCCTTTATTATCTTATTTCCAAGTTGCTTGGTACAAGTCACTCTCAATTAAGAGTAGTTATAATCATTGTTGCCCACTTCTTCACAGTCTGTTTTCTATGTGGCGTCTAAAGTATAGCTGATGGGTAAGCAGAGCCCTAATGAGCTCAGTTGGCCAGCTTGTGCCTGGATGAGTAGCAGAGCCTTGTTAGCCCATTTCTCTTCTTCTCATTTATGCCCTCTGCCTTCCCCACATGGAGGTTTCTAATTCTATTGCAGAATGATCTAGTTTTTAGCATTGAAGTAGTATGTCATTTTGTTTTCTTTTGAAAGCAATATTGGTAAGAGTAATTCTAAACAAAATGTTATAGAAAAAGCAAACAGCATGAAATGACTATTTTATTCTTTACAAGACCATTTGTTTGAAAAAGAAAAAAAAACCCTCTAGTTCTTACCCAGTTATATTTTTTTAAAGACTTAAGCAATCATTCAGATAGTCAGACTTCGTTGCTGTGAAATTTCATCAAAGTGTACTCAGTCCTTGAACTGGTATCTGGGTCCATTTTGCCAATCAGATAAAATTTCCCGTTTTTTTTTTCCCCCTACAGGCATGAATGGTTAACTTGATCTTATTGCACTGAAAAAGATTTTGTGCTGCACATCATTTTTCATAAAAGCTATTTGTTGTGTTAGGAAAACTGCAGAAAGAGTCCTTGTTAGAATAGATTTTGAGGGGTAGGGTTATGTTTGGTGGTTCAGTCCTCTTGTCACTTTGGTCCAAATGAAAATTCTTAGTAGTTTTTACATATTAACCGCAAAGGAAATGCAGAGACACATAATGATGTGGAGAAAGTCAAGAGAAGTAAACATGTTATTACTCATGAATAGGTCAGCAATTACTTTTTTTTTTTTTTAAGGAAAAGGAAAATAGCCCCAAGCACATTCTTGATCTGGAAGGATTGAATTCATTTGTCTTAAGATTGTCACTTGCTCTTCTTTTCTTTCCCCGCCCCCCTTTTATTTTTTTGCAAAGAGGTTGAAGTCCACTAACTCCTTTCATTTTTTTCCCTTTGCGAAGGTCAGCCACCCCACATATGCGGGTTCCTGCCTGCAACAGCTAGGCCTTTGCAGGGAAAGAGCACTAGGTGGAGCCCATTGACTTTGCCGCTGAAAGGGCTGCTTTTCCCCAAGGGAACCATGTAGGGGAAGGAAGTTCATCAGACTCTCTCCTTGCACAGGGCAATGCCCTCCTCTTACAAATGACTTGGAGCCTGGGGTCCTGTTCGATCCCTTCCTAAGCTCATCCCTGGAGGATCACCGTATTCTAGGATAGAGCATGGAATTTGGGAGGGAGACAATATTTGCAACTATGAGGGTAGCAGAGTGGCAGTAGCAAAAAAAAAAAAAAAAGCTTAAAACATCTCCTTTGCAAATGGAGATACAAGACTAAGGGCTGCAACCCTGCCATCTGTGTTTGCTAAAAAAAAAAAAAAAAGTTATACCAATATCTCTTTGCCAGAGCTGTCTTGTTGCCAGATCATCTGGAGAAGAGCATGCACATGCCAGCTTTATCCCCCTCCCACTTGCCCCAAATCAAGCTGCAAAACTAATAGCAGAAAATAAAAGGCAAAACTTAAATTTCAATTTTCCTCTTCACAAAAATAATCCTTTGTCAAATATAAGCGGGGTTAAATGGAAGATTTTGCATGCTCAGTGTCTACTCCCATATCTACTGTTTGAAGAGGTACCTTTATACCACCGTGTTTATTCCTTTAAAAAATAATCTTATTAGACACGCTTAACAGATTGTTGCTTTGTGTTTGACGAGAACAGATAACTGGCTAAGAAGATGCTTTTTTTTCCTTCTCCTGAATAATTTTATCCAGGCAATATGCCCATCAGATCTGTTTTAAAACATAGAACCATTTAGGAAGTTTTTTCTTTCCCTTGTAAGGATCTTCAGCAATTGGACATGAAAAATGAACAGAAGAAAAAATATATAATTTATTTCCTAGTTGATGTATGTATATATATATATATATCTTATCTATCCATGGCTTAGCTCTCCAAATTGGCTGAATGAAGTTGTTTTTTCTAAATATATTTACTTTGTTTTCAGAAATCAAGAAAAATAGCTGCTGAGTGCCAAAATGTAGGCTCTTACAGTAAAACCTGAATTCCCTTTCATAGTGAAAGACCCATGCTCCAAAAGAAAGAGAAAATAAGATTGTTCATAGGTTTAAGAAGTTAGAGAAAGGAAAAAGCTTTATTATAAAACCACCAGAATTATTTCTGTGATCTAACTGCCCTGTAGTATGTCATGGCATGTGGCAGGTTGACTGCTCATTAATTCTATTTATATCAGTATGATAATCCACCCCACTGAGTACACATGTGCTAAAATATTCATAAATTATGGTTATTGTGAACAAATATACATTAAATGCCAAAAGAAGACCATTATTTAAAGACAAAAGTAGTCAACAATCAAACAAGCCTAGCCTTTCTGCTGTCAGTCTAGTACAAATTCACATTAATTGCATCTCCTTCCAGTGTCTCACTGGGAATGCCTTTAAATTTGGCAAAAGAAACATCTCACTGGAAGGTGCAGATATAGAAACCAAAAGACGTTATGATATCTCAACCCCAGAATAATAATACCTGAAACAAATTCTTTGGAGAAATACACGTCTGGGTTCCCAAATCATGCAAGTATTTTATTTGAACCTGAATACAACCTTGAAATGGAATTCAAGAAATCATAGCACAAGCTGAATAAATGAGATAATTTCTGTATAAACTAAGCTGTAAATGATAATTTTAATTTTTGTATATTTTCAGAAAACTAAGAAAAATTAAGAAGACAGAGCATTAAGAAATGACCCCAATAATTAAAATACACTGCAAAAGAGTGTGTTTTAACACTTGTTACTCTCCAATGAAATAGTTCTGAATGGCTGTAATTTGAATGATTTCATGAAGTTAAAAAAGTGTGATTATTTCTTTTACAAGTTGCCTTATATAACAACTACACATGAATTCTTTGCAGACATCCAAGTGTTCAGGTTAAAATATATTGCCTAATGTATCCAATTTATCATTTTCTGAAATGCCTTGAAAACATCTATGATTATTATTAGGACTATGCCTTGGATTTACCCCCAAAATAATGGTTATTAAGAAAGTAAACTGTTTGTGGCTTTATAGTCTATTTGTAATATTCTGTAGACATATTTGTAGAATATCTGCAATAGTCTGTGACCAACCATTACAAATTAAAAGCTTTAATTGAAAGTTCCTTTTTCAGATTGAAAATTAGAAATGATGAGTAAAACAAGGTGGAAATTCTGAATGCACTTCTCTGTTAGTGTACGCTTATTTTAAAGAACAATATACCACTTAGGAAGACAACAGTAAAATCAAATGCTTTTCTCATTGCTATGGGGTTGTATATTGATGTCATGTGAAGTTTTCCTAGACAGCAATACTTTCATGGAATGTTTTACTTTCTGCTTTCCCTCAGAATATTTCTTTACAGTACACTATTTAAAGAAATAAAAAGGTATGGGGAGTCCTTTCTGAAAGAATTAATTCAAAATATGGAGTATGCCATAAGTATAAAATATTATTAATAGTAGTTACCTTTGCAAAGTTTTTTTTAATTGTCTGACAATGAAATCATAGTTAGAAAAAGATAATTATCTTCAATTGATGAAAAATTATGCAGTTAAAAAAACCCCTAGGTACCGTAAGAGTATGATTCATGTGTGCTAAAGTACAGGATAAATGTCAGGATGTCAGGATATAAGATGAATGTGTATGCTAATAATAATTTAAAAACATGCAAATAATGAAAAAAACTGAAAGATCATGCATAAATATGTGAATCATCTCATTAAGGAATGAATTGTTTTTTAATTCCCTTAATAAGGTCCTATTTTTCTGTTTTACTAATATAATTTTAAATCTATTTCAAATTTTCAATTGAAATCAGATATTGATTTCCAACCTTTTTTTTTCTTTAAATGTCATAAATCATCATGACATTTTGTATTTTGGAGGAGAAAAATTAGACAACCTCCTATTTCCAAAAATGTTACTTTGAAACCAAAATCCCAATGTGTGGTTTTCAGCAGTCAAACCCAATTTGCTTCCTGTGGCATCACAGTGTGCATACATTTTATTAGTCCAGGGCTCTCTTTTATTTTTGCTTATTTTCTGCTGGTCCAATTCAACTGAAAACCACAGCATTCTCACCTATCTCTTCTCAAAAGCCTGGAACAGCCATCTCAGGAACAAAACGCAAAGCATGTCTCCAAAGAAACACCACAAAACCCTCTCATTAAGCTCTATGCAAAGTTTCAGATGTACTTTCATGTGGATTTTGGCCTCTGTACAATACTGCTGCAAGATCATTTCATTGGAGATTTGAACATATTGGAGGAACTAGAGCCTTCCTTTCTTTTATCCTGTCATTTCCACCCCCCCTGGAAGTGACAGGCATATGGCAAGCACCCTCCCTGGATTCTCAAACAACAGGAGGGACCTGATTTCAATTCCTACATCCTGTCATTAGTGACTCTCGGGATATTTTGTTCTTGCAAGGCTAAGGATGTGATGCGAATGTGCCATACGGACACAGCTTAATGTGATGCCATTTTTACCACTGGAGCCCTCCATCAGTTAATTAAACATGATATAAATCACCACATGTATTTGTAAAGTAAGATTAATATGGCAAAGTCAGAATAAATGAATCCTTCCCATCTTAGGAGTGTGAATCACCGGTAGGAAGATTACACTTTTGGAAACTCAATACTTTCAAGCAGACTTTGTTGGTTTAATCCTTCAGACTGCTTTGTGCAACCTGAAACCCTAAGCTGTCATCTTTAGACAAAATTTCAGCCATAACTTCCTCAGCTTTCACCCCATTATTGAAATGGGCATTCACAATACTTAACCAAGATCAAACCTTTCAGCAGACCACAGGGTCATTTCACCCCATCTGGGATACCAGAAACATGTTTAAGAAACATTTCATGTTGTTTTCATATAAAGAATTTTTTTCTCCACTTCACAATTTTTGCCTCCTTTTTCCTGGGGAGCTAAAGGCTACCTCCAAGCTTCACATTCCATCACTGTGGTCAGTTAGGTTTATAGCCTTAATAAAAGGATTTTCTCCCTTCACGTGCTAGGAGGCCTTGTTAAACCAGAGCAATTACAGAAACACAAGATAGGTGCTCTGCAAAGATCAAAGCTCATGCAAAGACAGCTCTGTAGGAATTTGGATCTCACTTTGAAAAGTGCTCAGTTTACAAAGTATAGAGGTATTAAACCCCAGGAATTAAAAAAAAGCCTAGTTTTGAATAATGTTAAAAGTCTGACTGTAGTTAATATGGGCTCTCCTTCAGCCACTCTTTGTGTATTATCCTAATATCTATTCACAGCATACCTATAATAGCTCCAAAGGAGCCATTATGTTCAGAAGACATACGCACGTGATGGATCCTTAATACCAAATGCATTACCTACTCAGTAGGTACATTTTAACCTCAATATCTGAGCTCAAGGGAAGGGTGGGAAAATAGCCTGTAAATTTCCCTAGCAGGAAATAATACAGTATGCCTGAGTCTGGGCCTCCTTGGCTCACTCAGTGGGATCCCTAGAGGCTTTGCTTTCCACACAGAGGGAGAGTCAGTGGTTCTGGGCTGCACCAGGTCACCTCAGCACCAGCCTTTTAGGGCCAAAGCACAACACACTCAGTAATGACAGGTATACAGGAATCTAGGTTTACTCCTTATAATGTTGCATCTACCTCTATAAACTGCCTCATTTTTTCCTGAAAAAAAATGCATGTGTACACACATATGCACACATACACTTTCACACACATAATTGTAGACTCCATTTCAGAACAACACAGATAAACACTAGTCTCCACTCAACTGTATCAGTTTTATTTTGACAGTCTCAGAATTCTTTTCTTTTTCCTTTTCTCTTTCCCTTCCCCTTCCTTTTCTTCTTCCCTCCCTCTTCTCCTTCTCCTTCCCTTTCCTTTCCCCTTCCTTTTCCTAAGTTTCTCTGTCTTGGTTTCTTGAGTGCTGGATTCCAGGGTTGCAGCACCACAACCAGCCTTGATTTTTTTTTTCTTGATTCCTCTATCTGCAAGTCTATTGGTATCTTTGCTGTTATACAGTATCTTATATAACAGAACAGTGCAAATGTTCTTAGTCTGGGGTTTTGAATTCTGTGCTTCAGCCTAGAAAAGTGAGGCAGCTTTTATCTGTGAATGTTTTAGTATTTATTTAGAATGAAAAATTTAGGACATTTAGTGTCCAGGAACCTTAACTTTGGGGAAAAATACAGAGATGACTGCAAAGCTTTCATTTTTCTTTAGCATATTCATTTTTAATCAAACATAGCAATGATGATTTAAAAAATAGTAGATATGTATTGATAACTTGTTTGGTGTCAAGATACATATCTGGCAGGTCACATGGGGTTTCATATTTTAATGTTGACAATATTCTCATGAGGTAGGTTCTATTATTATATTTATTTTATAGAGAAGTAGAGTGGCACGGTGGAGCTATGGAATTTACCAAGATCACATAACAAGTGAGAGGGGAGGTTGTGATTTTAATCTGGGTTACTGGACTCTGGAAGGAAGCTTTTACAGCCTGTGACTATCTCATCTAAAGTTTATTTTGTGCTGTGACCTGAAGTTTCTATTTTATGGTTTCTTTTTATTTGGCTGTAAATTTCAGGAAAATTCTAATCCTTGAAGTTAAATTTAAAAGAGTTTATTTATTTTTTTCCCTTATTAACCTACTGCTTTTACTTTTGATGACAAACAGGTTATATAACTTCAATATTTTTGTGTCTTATACTTTATTTTGGAAATATCATACCCCAAGAGCAATCAGAAAGAGTTTCATGAGAGTAAGACAGGTATTTCTTTTTTTCTTTTGGTTTTTGAATCACTTTTTTATAATTGGTGTAAAAAATAACATTAATAAAAAATTTAAAATACAGCTATCTTAAAAAATACAGCTATCTTTATTGCTTTTTCATTTCATTAATCTTTGACCAGCTCAAGACTCTATTTTTATCTAGTGGTGAAAGAGATGATATCTAGACCTGAATTCAAACCCTGGCATCACCAAGCTTTGGATTCTGTAATCTTTGATAATTATTAACATTTTTTTGTTGTTTTAGTGCCAGTAGTGGGGATTGAACTCATGATCTGGTCATAATGGGTTAGCTTTTTCACTCAAGGATGGCATTATACCTTTTTAGCCACAGCTCTATTTCCTCTTAGACAATTATTTGCATGCTTTTAGGCCCTGCAATTTGTCACTGATAAAATGAGAAATCTAGTGTCAATCATCTACCTTGTAATTGTACGAACTAGAGTGAATATGAATACCATACCCATTTCTCCTAGCCGCATTTGGATCCATAGTGATTCAGTCAGTACTACCTTTCTTGTCTTTCTTCAATTGTAATTAGAATATATATGGCTAAAAGAGGTTATTCTCCTTTAGGAAGACTTTGAAAGAATTGTATTTATAGATTGGCACTTCACTGGGAAAAGAAGAGTTTATTCTTGAGTCTTCAGCCATGCTTTAGTGACTGTGTCTTTCCAGAGAGCCCTCTCTAACCAGCCCTGCCAGATTGGAATCTAAACACAGGGAAATTTGTGTTCAGGGCTTTGTCTGAGAGAGCTGGACATCAAGGAGGTCCTTAAAATAGGAGGGAACGGTCGAGTTTTTGATTTTCAGGTCTATATGCTATCTTGTATGTATTGTCACATGTCACTGAACAAATATTGCAATCAGCTATTTGGCGAACTTCACATGTCATCTTGCTCTTAAACATCTTGTAACCTGAAAATTCAATACAGGCCACTTCTTCCTTAGGCCATGAAGACCTGGCCTGCAAGTTCAGATAGCTTCTAGTTTCTTACTGGTATATAATACATATTATCATTTAATCAATCTGCCACTTTCATAAGCACCACATTTCTTTCACACTTCGAAAACAGAGTTGACATTTTACCTTAGCCAAGCCCTTCTGAGAATTATTCTGTATCTGTGACCTCTCTGAATATAGGTTTGCAGATATATACATGCATACGATAACTTAAGAGGAGCTGTTAGTGTAAAAAATGTTTTCACTGATATTTTCCTGTCTTTGCTTTACCTTTCATATTTTTCCCTCTGTCTATATGTAATAACTCTAATTGTCTCTAGAAGCACAGTGAATGCATGTTCAGCACAAGATTAAACTTCTTTAGAAAATGTTACTTTGAACTAGAAAAAGTTGATTCCTACTGGATAAAAGGTAACTGTGCAGATATTAAGCCACAGACCTATGGCCACCTAATCTTTGACAAGGGAGCCAAAAAAATAGAATGGAAGAAAGACAGCCTCTTCAACAAGTTGTGCTGGCAGAACTGGTTAACCACCTGCAGAAAACTAAAGCTGGATCCTTCTTTGTCACCTTGCACTAGAATTAACTCCAAATGGATCAAAGACCTCAAGCTAAAAGCCGACACACTGAAAACTTTACAAGAAGGAATAGGAGATACACTAGGCCTCCTTGGCACAGGTCAAAACTTTCTTAATAAGGACCAAGAATCACAACAAATCAGAGAAAGGCTGGATAAGTGGGTCTGCATTAAACTGCAGAGCTTTTGTATGGCAAAGGACATAGCTAGTAAACTAATCAGGAAGCCTACAGAGTGGGAGAAGATCTTCACCAACCAAACAACGGACAAAGGCCTCATATCTAAAATATATCAACAACTCAAAAAATTGAATCACTCCAAAACTAACCTCCAAGGTAACAACCATCCCATTAAAAAATGGGCCAAAGACTTAAACAGAGCCTTCTCTGAAGAAGAAACAAAAATGGCCTATAGACACATGAAGAAATGCTCCACATCTCTGGTCATAAAAGAAATACAAATCAAAACAACTCTAAGATTCTACCTCACTCCAGTTAGAATGGCCAGGATCAGGAAAACGAATGACAACAGATGCTGGAGATGTGGCCAGGAGGGATCACTACTACACTGTTGGTGGGAGTGCAAACTCATTCAACCACTATGGAAAGCAGTGTGGCAGTGCCTCAAAAGGCTAAACATAGAACTCCCCTATGACCCAGCAATTCCTCTACTTGGCATTTACCCAACCATCCAGAAACAAGGGCATACTAAACCCACTAGCACAACAATGTTCATTGCAGCACTATTCACCATAGCAAAGATATGGAACCAACCTAGATGTCCCTCAGTTGATGAGTGGATCAACAAGTTGTGGTATTTGTACACAATGGAATTCTATGCTGCTGTCAGAAAGAATGACATCGCCCCATTTGTTAGGAAACGGAAAGACTTAGAAAAAATCATATTAAGTGAAGTAAGCCAGACTCAAAGGAACTTAGGCTCAATGGTTTCCCTCATTCGTCATAATCAGTAGAAACCTTGGGCTCTACTAGCAGAGATTTGCAATAGAGCAAAATCTTGATACATAAGGCCATATAGTATGAAGCTAATTGAAAGGACCTCCAGGATAGTGAAACAAAAGCCATATAATGAATGATTGTTGTCCTTAATGTACTATGTTGTCTCTCATCTCCTTTGCTGTCCCTTGGTTATCTCATATTGGTATAGTATCTCACTTTGTTATCTGATATATTGAATTTATTTGTATTTGGATATTTGAAATTTGATAGGGAAGGGGGAAAACCAAGATGGGTGGGGGGTGTGGGGGGGAGGGAAACGGGTACCAAGACATGTGAAAGGGTATCAATGTATATGAATTAATGCACCTTCTATCTGGCAAATATCATGTAACCCTTTCACTAATTACAATAAAAAATTTAAAAAAAAGAATGCTCAATTAGAAAAATAAAATAATCTAACCAAAAAAAAAAAGGTAACTGTGCCTTTGCTTCTTGCTCCTTCTACAAGTATCTACAAGCATAGAACCAGTTGGTAGTTAGTTGTAATATTTGCTTTTCTTCTGTCACTGCCAAATTCATCAATGAACATAGATATGGTACCCAGTCATATTAGAGTCTCTGAGAAATCATGTATAATTTTTAGTAGAAGCACACTCAATGCAATACCTGTGACATTCTTATACCAAAACATTCTTCATGGTTCAAGTGGAACTGAATTTCAGTAAGCTACTTATATGCCATCTATTCCTATGTGCCACTCTATTCCTTTCACCCTCTTTAGAGAATTCAATAATGAAGTTAGCATTGCTTTTGTCAAGTTTTTGATATTCTACAAAATGGCATTTGGTAGTGGGAAACAGGTCTTGTGTTTGCATAGATACTTAGAGGACTTTGAAAGTTGAGGACTAAGGTGGGAGGGAAAGTTTTGTAGTTTGGAGAGGACTAAGACTATCAAATAGCTATCAAGCCTTTGATTGGCCACTGGTCTGTTTTCTGGTTTGCTTTATTTGTTTCTAGTCTAGAACAATGTGAAAAAGATTCCTTTCAAATAGTATAAAATGAAAGACTGCATGTGAATTCAGTATTCTGTCATTCATTCAATGAATGTTTATTGGTCATACTCAGGTTTTGGGGTATGTGTATACACAATATGAGCAGTATATCTGAATACATTATGTATGCCCTGATTACACAGTATCAGTGGTTATCGATATCTTTCTTTCTAATCAAACAGCAATAATAAACATCATCTTTAATCACAAAAACCAATGATGAATGTGCTATTAGAAGCCCTTTTTGTAGTTGTATACTTAGAAGATTATAGTTATATCAATATCTATATTTTTATATTTATAACTACATGCTCTTCCACAGCACTAATTTGAATTATGGCTTATTCCATATTGTTAAAAACTGGAAGGTCAAAACATTGTTTGGTGCATTGCTCCATCCGTCAGACATCAAAATAACTCATCAATTTCCCCTTCTTAATTTTTAAGTCACTTTTACCCGTTTTTAAAGTTATGGAGACCCTTATATGTGTTTGATTAGACTCAGTCAAACAAGCTGTACAGCTTTATTTTTTTTACTATGCCTTGTAATTTTTTTCATTACAATAAAAAGCCTTTTAAATCACCACTACTTAGAATTATATTGAAAATACTTGCGATACTTTTATATACAGTGAGTTTAATACCAGGATCTGAGAGCAAATTGATTGTAGGCAATTCTGTGCTTGAGTACCCCAGAGTAAAAAGAATTACACTGGTAACCCTGGGGACCTTCAGCTCGCAGAAAGCCTGTCGGTGCACTCAGACATCCCCTGGCAGGTGATGAAAAAAAGAAAAGAATGAAAGGACTGCTTAATCTTTATCTAAAATTATATAAACACATTTTAATTCAGAGAAATAATGTTTGAAGGGGGGAAAGCACCTCAAGAGACACTAATGTTTAATGTTTTTAATTTAGTAAAATGAGCTGCAAGGAAAGTATGTCATCTTTGCAATAAGCATTTGAACATCTTCTGAGAATGTCTCCAACATAGACAAGTAACCAACTGGAGGGGTGTGGGTGCGGAGGGGCTGGATCAGCAGATAAAAACCCTGGTGGACTTTTTACCTCTGACACCCTAGTCAGAGTGAAAAGTACTTGGGGCTTTTAAGCATAGTCTCTGATGACACGGGCCTCCATCACCTTGAAGAGCAGCTGACATGTTTTAGGAGTGACCTAACACTGCCATGAAAGAATTAGAGGAAATGAATTAGCATTTTGGGGATGGAGGAGCTGGGAAGAGGTGGATTCTTGGTCACCATTATGATCCCTGAAGAGTTACTGTTGATTCTTTCCTGGATCTTCAAGGTGAACCATTCAGGAAATAAAAATGTTCTTGGCTTGTCAATGTATGCAAAAACAAGATGGGTTGGGCTGTACCTACTTGTTCAGGCTCTTTTTCAAGATAGTTTGACTGGGGCAGATAATAAGGAGTGGGCTGAGGAGGGGAAATAAAAGATTAAGGCGTGTTTGCTGATATGAGCCATTAATACCTGGAAAAGCCAAAATGGAAAACCTCTACAGCCTAGAGGGCCTGGAGACAGAAAGGTGTTGAAGCCTGTCATTTGCAAACACATTCTCATCAAAGATATGACCTTGAATACATTCAGAGAGAACTTTATGCCACAGGGCTCACAACCATTTATTGAGATGGAGGCTTCTTACCACCAGCTCCCTCAAAGAGTATACTCCATCTAAGGCCTTCCTCTGAGTGGTATCTTCATGTACTCCTTCCCTGGTTGTGTATAAGGATTCAATGCACAGGCTGTGTGTTAGCTTCTTAATTGTATTTACTCAGACAATAAAATGTGTTTCTAAGCATGGTTGCCCTGACTTCAGGGAATGTCTGACCAGTGGATCACTAAAGACCTTGATGAAGTGTTGTGTGTACATATTGTTCAAAGGGTCCTAAAAAGTCAGGCAGTCAAATGTTTTCCCTGTACATATAACTGTAGCCCTGAGAAGTGCATCTTCACCCAGGTATTGGCAGTGCTGGATCTAAGTTTCCTGTCCCTTGTTGTCCAATGTCCTTTCTAGTCTACTGCCAGTTACATGAAATTGTCCTAACCAAATCTTGCTTGAAAACATCCTAATTTATTACTATCAGAATTATTAGTAGTGGTATTTATCAATTATGATCAGAAATCTTTTTATTTTCTATCTTATTGTTTTCTACTTAATTATATTCCTTGTTATTTAGTTTTCTGAACCATTCTCCAGGCTATTCTTCTCTGCCCCTTGAAAGCTGTCTGCCTTATGATGGGGTCCACTGTCAATCTGCAGTCTCCTCTAAGTGATGATAGTAATTATCTTCCCACTAGTTAGTGATAAAAGGCCTTGTCAGTCTTTCCAAAAGAGGGTTTTTAAAATGATCTACTCATGGGCTAAGTTGTTCCTTTCCTTTCCCTTCCCTTCCCTTCCCTTCCCTTCCCTTCCCTTCCCTTCCCTTCCCTTCGCTTCCCTTCCCTTCCCTTTCTTTTCTATAGGGTTTGAATTCAGTGTCTAGACTATTACTTGAGCCACACCTCAGGCCATTTTGCTGGTTATTTTCCAGATAGGGTCTCAGGAGCTAAAACCCTAGACTGTCCTCGAACCATCATCCTGGTGCTCTCAGTCTCCTGAGTAGCTAGGATTCTAGGCATAGGCCATTGCTGTCCATCTAAACTTGGTACTCATTCATCATTCTCAGCATCAATTCTGTTTTTCCACTTCTTGGAGATAATCCTTTGCCCTCAAGCATACCCTGTGAACTCTCAAAAATAGCTTTATTCACATGACTTCTCTTAACCTCAATGGCCTTTTGAATTCCTACACATTCAACTCTTTTGTAGTTCATCTCTCTCATGGAGCCTTTATCAAATCTTCTGGCTCACAGATAGGTAAGGGCTACTGACATTCTTTTGATAAGGTAAATATATATATATATATATATATATATATATATGATATTGCTCAACCTAGGCCCCTGCTCTGCTTAGGAGGGCTATGTATGCTTCTACTGGCATTCTTATCATCTACTGCAGACAAATGCAACTTCTTGTTGTTTGGTCTTCCTGAGAATGCATTACATAAATTGCAATTCATTTGGAATGCAGCTGCTGGGGTTGTGACTCACACAGAGATTAATCATTCTGCCTCGGTTAGCTTCATTACTTTGACTACCCATTACATCTTGCTGAGATTATAAAATGTTGCTTTTAACTTACAAAGCCTATAGGAGCACCCACTTACCTTCAAGATATGCACTCATGTTGTCTCCATTGGTGTTCTCAGGTCACTAGAAATTGCTGGTGTTTCCCATAAGCGTTGACTTCAAAAATGAAGTCATATTGAAAGCTTTACAATATCAAGTAGAATAGCATGTCTAGAAAAGAAAGTCTTCCATGTGTTTTATCATAAGTAAAACAAAAATTTACCAGGCATAATAAGAATCAAATATTGGGGACTACTGAGATATAATGGCAAGAAGAACACTGTCTAGGATGTGAGTTCAGTCACCAGTTCTGAAACTAGGCCTACAAAGGATTGTTTGAATTTCTTTTAAAGTCATTGTCATAAAAATATTACAGATTTTATTGCAATTGTAGAGCTACTAATTCAACTATTGCCATACTGACCTACCTATCTTTTATCAAGTGATTCAACTCCGAAAAGAAAAGGAAAATGCTTCTGAAAACAAATATTATTAACCTTCTTAGTGTACAACGTAAGTGGAAAATTAACAAAGACATTTTCTAGAAAAGTTTCTGCATCAATTCAGCTGAAAGGAATTAATTATGATAAGGTGGGCATGGATATCTCGTAACTGTAATCTTATTTACTCAGGATGATGAGATCTGGAAAATCACAGTTTGAATCCATGTTGGACAGAAAAGTATTAAAAGACTTCATCTCTAAAATGATCTGCAAATGACTACACTGGAACCACGGAGCAAGTGATAAGGTATCACATGAGCCAAACATCCAACCCACCTCAATCTCTATCACTAGCAATAAGAAATGGATTTTGTTTTCAAACTCTAAATAGTTAAGGCCCCAGGAACAAAAAGGTTTTAAAACTTGTTTTTAGAAGTTTTAAATAAGAAAATGTTTGAAGGACAATTTCAGAAACCTCTATCTTCTCTGGTGATGTTCTCTAATGCTGTATTTTAAGGAGGGAGACTTAAATCTGAAAGTATATTGGATAAGCTGGGCACTGTGGAAGAAGGTTCAAAGCCAGCTCAGATACAAAAGGACCTGTGACTCATTTCTCCAATTAACCTCTAGAAAATGGGAAGTGGAGCTTGGTTCAAGGGTAGGGTGGTAGCCTTGAGCTGAAGAGCTCAGGGACAGCGCCCCAGGTGAGTTTAAGCCCTATGAGCCACAAAAAATTGTAAAGTATATACGATATAGGTTTGGACTTGAAGAGGAAATGGCATTCAAAGATGTTGCAAATTAGTGTATTTAAATATTGCATGATATAATTTGAATTTTCCTATGAGATTTAAAAATTTCCATTTATTTTTAGGTAGTAAGTTAAACCCATACTTCTTGCTGCATCTAGGTTTGACAAGAAATGTACTTACTACCTTATATATGTAACCATAACAACTATGTACATCACTTTGACGATAAAATTGTAAAAAATGGGGGTTGACTTGTTAGTGGCTAACCTGAAAATTTCTCCCCAAAATATGAATGTCTTTATAAAATATGAATTACAAGTGTTCTGCAACTATACAATGACTAATAATGACCAAAAAAATCCAGAGACAAGTTGTTTTGTACTAGATATTGTCTTAAGTATTTTCCATACAGAAAGCTATTTCATCCTTCCCACATATTTACATTGCTAGTATTATTGCTTTCCATCTTTTATAGATGAGCAAACTGAGATCCAGAGAGGTAAAGAAACTTGCTAGGCTCCATAGCAAGTGTGAACACTGGGATTCAAATTCAGAAGCTCTGCTCTCCAAGTTTATGTGTATAGCCGTTGCAGTGTACTGTCTTGGAGTCAGAATGTATGGGGGATCATGTCTGCTTCACCCTAAAAATTATCAAATATCCATATGATCAAAATAACAACATGAAGACAAAAGCACAGGCAATGGATTTGATTATGCGTCTACTTGAATCCAGGATACAAATATATTCTATCGAAAATTTAATGTCCATTTCATGGTCTGGAATGAGTTTTTGACTATAGGTGGATGCTAAGTCACTTAATTTGCTGGACACTGGAGGGCTTTTAGATTACTGAATCAAGTACATTATTTAGAAGATAGTCTGAAGGCTTCCAGAGCAATCCCCATATTCTCCTATCCACTGATCTAAGCCATTTGAGTTAAACAATAGAATAATTACTTGAATTTGAACACCTAAGATCAGAGGGCAATGGAATCTTAATGACTTTGATCATTTAGATAAAATTTAGTCTTGAATATTTTAAACAAGCAAAACTTGCAGTAGACATTGAGGACTAGCCAAAAATAGGAATAGCCAAGCTGGGTTGGGGGGTAAGAGAGAGAGACAGACAGACAGACAAGCAGCCAGGCAAAGACAGAGACCGAGATAGAGAAGGAACAGAGAAAATTCTTATCCCAGCAGAATAAACATGTTTTATGAACTCATTAATGTTAGTTGTTTTTCGTAGTTTCTGGAGAACATAAACAAAAGAACAGTATGCTGGAATATCCTAAGATCTACAAGAGAATAATTAAATTCTCAATTGTTATCAAGAAAGCCAATGTATGTCTATGTCTATGGCAGTGTAAAACGTTCTCATGTGCTACATTTCCTCTTTCCTTTCTTATTTATTTACTTTTGTGAGAGGAAGGGATTGCAGGACCACACTGTGCTTCAAGGGCTGATATCCAGTTCCAGGTTTCACATGACCCCCTTTGCCTCAGTCCCCTGAAGAGCCAGGATGACATGTATGTGTGACCATGCTTAGCATGTTGTCATGTCTATGCCAATGGATTGTGATTTGTCTTTGACAAAGGGCAATTCCTTAGTTACTCTCCATAACTTGAAAAGGACTTTTCATTCAGAGGTTCTTCAATATGCGCTGGCATAATAAACGTTAACCTTGGGAGACTGGAAGTGTAGTTCAGTGCTAGAACACTGGTCGAGGGTCATTTGACATTTGACTGCTATATACCAGGCTTCAGTGGAGTGTGGCTCCTAATAGTGAAAGAACACAATGCAAACAAAATGCTAAAGCAAACTAAAACACAAGCAAACAGAAATAAGGGAAAGAAGTGGGGCATATTATGACTTGGATGTGGCACCTGCTATTGAGAGACTTACTCTGATGAGTTAACCTGCTGTACTCATTCCAACCTGCTAGTCGTGTCCTAGTCTGAATGTCTCATCCTTAACCACCACCTGCTGGGCATTGGGGATATATCTGCCTCCCTTTACTTGGGGATTTGACAGATTCTGCTTTAAAAAAAATTAAAACAAAAACATCCTTCCTTCTTTAAACAAATTCAAAGCAATACCACATCATCTCTTTGGATGCATTTACAATGACATACAAATTGACAGGTGAGTCCGTGCTGGTGCCTCACACCTGTAATCTTAGCTACTCAAGTAGCTGCTATGTGTGGATCATGGTTCAAAGCTAGTCTCTGCAGGCAAGTCCATGAGGCTCTTATTTCCAGAAAGTGGAGCTGTGACTGGTGGAGATTACTAGTTCTGAGTTAAAAAAGCTCAGAAACAGTGCTGGTCCAAGTCTCAAGACCAGTACACACACACACACACACACACACACACACACACACACACACACACACACACACACATGCATCACAAAAATTTATTTAATATTAATGATTGGTGTTAATCCTCTTTCTAAAGAAAGGGGAAAGAGTGCAGTAATGACTGCTACAGTACTGGTAAACTACAGGTTGGGATACTTGAATTGTTTTGTCAAATGGAAAATATAGTAAAGAATCTCATCCTGGCTAGGAGTGTGGCCTGGTGATAAAGTGCTTGCCTATCATGAAGCCCTGGGTTTGATTCCTCAGTACCACATACACAGAAGAAGCCAGAAGTGGTGGAGTGCTAGCCTTGAGCAAGAAAAGCTCAAGGGTAGTGCCCTGGCCCTGAGCTCAAGGCCCAGGACTGGCAAAAGAAAAAAAAAATTCTCATCTCCTTTTGTTGTCTGCATTTTTTATTGGGTATCACAAATAGAAAGCAGTTTGGTGTTTTCTAGTAGAGTCATTGTGCTCATGGCAGATTTGTTAATGTTACATTTATAGCTGTGCTTAAAGATTTTCTGATAATGATTCACGTTAGTCATGAGGTTGAAAACAGGTTAAAAGATAATTTAGGCAAAATAATACCAATATGAGGCTCCCTACTATCTGAGTTAACAGAATTTACAACAACCAGGCAAGGAAATATCACTTGTTACTGACTTACTCCAGAAATAATGGACTCAGGATTTCTTCAACAATTTTTAGATAATATCACAAAGCATAACCTCTTACATAGAAATGGCTATAGCAAAGGTAGGAAAGAGAACAATAGAAACAGGACCAGGACTATAAGAATTCTTCAATACATCAAAATGCTTAAGTTACTTGGGTAACTGATGATCACTTATTCTCACTGTTTTTTTTATTGTAATTTGCACTACTGTAATTTATGCAACAAAAAGCATATCTCCAATTAACCACTAGAAAGCCAGAAGTGGTGCTGTGGCTCAAGTGGTAGAGTTCTAGCCTTGAGCTAAAGAGCCCTCAGGGACAGTGCCTAGACCCTGAATTCAAGCTGCAAAACTGACCAAAACCAAAAAAAAGTGGTAATTCTAATTTGGAAGGAATAGCCTAAGGCACATGGGATTTACACGGTGATCAAAAAAGAGCCCTACCTTTACTTATAATCTAGAATTAGAAATGGAGTACATATTCAGGAATCATCATAGATGATGATATCAAGGATCCAATGCAATTTGCTGTAGCTGAGGAATGAATGAGGATGAGGAAATGATGGGAGTGCTTCATGAAAAATGTAATTGTCATGCAAGAGTTAAAAACTCATGAGGATGCTGTTAGCAGGTCAAGGCCACAAGTCATTCTAAGAAGAATGAGCAGACCTGGATGGAGGACGGTGTATGGTGTTCAGGGTACAGAACGTCATCTTTAGAAGAAGCAGTTAATTTTTATGGACTGGATTTGCTCTGGATTTTCAAAGCCCACGAAGGAACTAAAGACGACACAATGAGTTTGGAGAGATTGGGATAAGAGATGACCTTTGGCACAATAAAATTTATACTGAAGTTAGAGATTCAAAACTAAATTTTTAAATAGAAAAGAAATGCAAAGCTTGCATACTAAAACCAATAACTAATTGTTGAAAGAAATTAAAGAGTATTAAATAAGCAGGAAGCTCTGTTTATGAAATAAGAATGAATATAATTATGTTGACAATGATCCCCAAATTTATCTACAGATTCATTTCCTACTTGAATTCTTTTTCTTTTTCTTTTTTCTTTTTCACTTAAACTCAGGGCCCAGGTACTGTCCCTGAGTTTCTTTTGCTCAAGGCTCTACCACTTTGAACCACAGTGCCACTTGTGGCTTTTTCCTAGTAGTTTATTGTAGATAAGAGTCTTCTAGCCTTTCTTGTCCCAGCTAGATTTCTCAGCCTCCCAAATAGCTAGGAATGCAGGCATGAGCCACATGCTCCTGGCTTGAATAGTTTTAAAAAGAAATTAATATTATATTTTACATGGACATGTGAGAGAACTACAGTAGCCAAGACTATCTTGAAATCAAAACAGAACAGAGTTGGAGGATAGAAGGTACATCAGTGGTTCCGGAGTTAAGAAGACAGGAGCGGGGAGTGATTCTGACAGATAAAGGGTTCTTTTGGGAATGATGAATATGTTCTGGAATTCATGGCAATGGATGCAAAATTTGGTGAATAAAGTAAAACCATTGAGTTGTAAAATTTAAAAGGATTGTTCACCATATGAATTACATCACAAAAATTTAAAAAACACAAAAACTATAAGTTCAAAGTAACAAAATAAGAAAACGAAAGCCTATAAAGGAATGAACTAATTGATCAAGGTTGAATCTCATGTTGAGAAATGAAAGTATGGCCAAGAAGTCCCTTATGAATCAAAGGAATAGAATACTGAGAGAAAAACTAAACTAAACAAAATGACAGCCTTGTCTGTAGCATGTTGGGGAAAATAAGACTCAATTCAGAGATGAAGTCATAAACAGATTATTCAGATGATTCCTTCATTTGTGGTAACTGGAATGTGCCTAAAACTCTATGAGTAAACACACTGAATGATTAAAATAAAAAAGTAAAAACCTAAACATAAAAAGAGATGCATACATATGTGTATATGCACACACATGCACCTGATAAATTAGATAGGTTCCCAGTCATTCACATAGGCCAAAGGGGGTTATGCATAGAAGTGGAAAAATGCTCAAGAGCAATGTGGATGTGATCATAGAAAACAGTAGTCTGTAAAATGAATTCATCAGGAAGCAAGAGACATTGTTTAGTTGCCATTTGTTGCTATTTTGGTTTTCTTTTTGGTCTGTCTTCTTTGTTTCTATTTGGGAAAGTAAAGGGAGGCTACATAAAAGGGGAAACAAAGATGAACAGATATAACAGTGATATCACTATGTGGGAAATCAGATGGATATCTTGAAGATGGGAGGGAAAAAAATTGCAGAGAGCAATGGAAGGGGAGAAGTGGTTCATTACTCATGACCTGATTCATGGAACTATGTACATCAACTGTATTATCGACGCCACAATGAGAATTCAAGAAAAAAAAAATAATCAGTTGAAAATGTTGAGACTTTAATCCAGTGTAGAGCTCTTGTTTACAATGTTCAGAGTCCTGAGTTTAAACCTTAGCACGTTAGGAAAAAAAATAAAAAAGATCAATTAGGAAAACAATGGTATAATGAATGATATTGGGAGATTGGGAGAAATAGAAACTCAAACACTGTGGACTTGAGACTCTGAAAGCAAAAGAAATAAGAGCCACAGGAAACAGAGATGAAAATTGTTAAACAGATACCCTTTACTGAGGGGAATGAACTACATGTTTGAGTATCTCCTAGCTTTAGATATGGAAATCTGAGCCCTTTGGGTGGTAGTAGGTCTCAGGAATGGAACTGGTGCCCTTATCAAGGGTGTTGTGGTTGCTCTCAGCCTCTTTCTGCTGTATGAGAATAGAGCAGGAAAGTGGCATCCGATGAAAGGGAAAGTGGGCCCTCCCCAGACACAAAACCTACCAGCATCTTGGTTTCAGATTTCTCAGAACTGGAAGAAGAAAGCTCTCAGTTGCTTAGCCCCATCCATGATATTGTGTCGTAGCATCCCCAAAGCAACTAAGACATTGGGACCAAGTCTTTGGTCAAGTAAACTATACAACACACACACACACACACACACACACACACACACACACACACACACACACACAATATAACTTGTGATATATGTAATTCCATGGGATAGTCATGTGTATTGAATGCACTGAACTCAGGCACAAAGTGGCACTTCAGTTACTAGTTCAGAAACCCGAGTTCTACTGTTTGGTTTTTTGCAAGTACTAAAATTTGAACTCAGGGTCGTGTACTTGGCAGGCAGATGTTTATCCACTTGAGCCACAGCCCAGTCTTTTTGGTGTTAATTCTTTTTCAGATAGGATCTCACTTGTTTTGACCAGGACAGACCTTGGACCACTATCCTCTTACTTATACTTTCTGTAAAGGTCGGGTTGCATACATTCACCGTCACACCAAGATTGTTTGTGGTGATGGTAGGGGCTCTCTTTTTGCACAGACTGATCTCATGCTGCCATCCTCCCCTCCTCTGTCTCCTGAGTAGTTGGGATTGCAGGCATGAGCTATCATGTTTGGCTCATCTAAGTTCAATTCTATTGGGGATGTACTCCAAGTTTTCATAAATGACAAGTGATGAAACTCACTGCAAATTAAAGTGATTGAGTAAAATTCTTCCATTTATTTATTTTTGCCATACTTAATGTTTTCTGTAACAATCTGGCCTACCAGTATATTAAACAAAAGGACTGTTTTACTAACATATAAGCCCATGTTTTAACTCTCTTACTTTCTGACACTCATGAAAGGAAGATTTTTATCTTATTTTATTAGCTGCCCTCTGGAAAGTCACCACCAATTTATTTGATGTTCAGTAGGTCTACTGATGGCAAGCTCTGATAGAGTAAAGTGCTTCTAAATCCATCTCAGTTTTATGGGGTGACTAAAACTTATGGGCAGAACCAAACTTGTAACCTGGATTTTGTGACCAAGAATGCAATGCCCACACTTGTTCTGGCATTTTCAGCCCCAATAAGGCAGGCAACAGTAGGAGTTAGAGTTCACTGCTGCCAGTCTACATCTGTAAATGCTTCCTCATCTGCATGGACTTGCCTAGTCAAGTGATTTTTTAACAGCTGTCAACAGTCAAAGTCAACAGAGCATGGAGAACCATCCATGAAGAGTGGATTTGCCAGTATCCAGATAGCTTGTAAGTCCTTTACACGCTAGCTTGACCAGTTGGTTTGAGTAAAATGTGAACTAAAGGGTGAAGGCACCTCATTTGCCTGATTTATGTATTTATGTCCCAGGACTTGAGTATAATCTAGACATTCTCAAAGAAGTGAGACAGTGTTTGCAAGGTGTATAGATTTCCCAGGGTGACACATATGAATGTATTCTGTCACAGGTTGCTATATTTTAAAAGTAAGTTGTGACATATGCAGTTCTCAGGAACTTTCCACTCATTCTCTATTCATGAAAGGCAGCTACTAATCCCTGACAATGTTATAGATCTTGGGCATGTTGTAAGAGGCACAGTTCTAGTCCTGATATTTTGCTGAAGAGCAAAAAAGGCAAACATTCATAATGCAAAAAATAAAAAAATTCTGGTCATTGTGGAAATTATAGACTGAAGGTATAATTTGCTCCTGGTGTCAGGTGTATATACTTCAGCATTTTTAATAGTTTTGATACTTAAGGGTTTTTTTGAGCACATATTACTTCTATAATCAAAAAAAAACTAAGTCATAAAAGCTCTGACTTGCATACAGCAGGATTTCTGAGGAAGCTCAAGAGACCATTGTAGTTGGGAATAATGGGAAGGTGTGGGTGGGGATGATAGAAGAAACAAGGATATAAGGAGAAATGTGGGTGCCACCTTCTTTTAAATATTTCATATATTTAATTTGCTAACAAAAGGCGTTTATTCTGCTTCAGCTCAAATATATATCTATATCTATATTGATATCTATATCTATATCTCTATATATGCCACTGCTGGGCCTTGAGTACAGGGCCTGAGCACTGTCCTTGGGCTTTCTCAAAGCTAGAGCTCTACCACTTGAGCCACAGCACCACTTCCGGCTTTTTTCTATGTATGTGGTACCAAGGAATCAAACCCCAGTCTTCATGCATGCTAGGCAAACACTCTACCACTAGGCCAAACTCCTGGCCCTGCTTCAGCTCTTATTAAAGACTTTTTGCCCTGTCACTCTGATCATCTTGTATCCTCCAATGGAAAATTTAGTAGAAATCATCTCTAATCTTCTGCCACATGGGCCTGTTCTGTGGCATCCAGTCAGCCTTTTCCATTCTACTTCTAGATTTTTGTTTTGAAGCTATCACTGTCCCTTTGGCAGTAAATAATTCCTATGCTACCTTCAAGGTTCAACTCACAAAGGAGTTTAGTTCTTCTCTGTTCTCAGTAGTATTGTGACACATATTGAAGTGTTTTTAGCTTACATCACTTAACATTTATGTTACCAAGTAACAACATACACACACATATATATATATATATACACACACACACATACACATATTGTATTTTCATTAAAATTTTGAAGTACCTTGACATGTATTATGTCTGTTGCTGGCACTTTATTTACTTGTTCAATGTACAATAACAATTGCTATATACTAGGTGCTTTCCTATGTATCTTGCAAGCATTGGTGTTATTTATATTTAGCAATAATCATAGAAAGTAAGAACTATTATTATTCCTGTCTAACAGGGAAATGAAGACACTGGGTTTGTGCTATCCAATATAATAGCCACTAGCTGTATGTCATTCTTTATATTTGAATGAGCTACAATAAAAATTAAATGTTCTATTCTTCTGTAACATTAGCCACATATGAAGTGACCACATGGCTAGAGTTTACTACTGGACAGGACAGATTGATAATGGAACATTTCTGCCACTGTGGAAAATTCTATTGGCCAGTGATGTCCTATTTGGTTAAATTAATTCCTCATTGTGACACTGTTGATTGGTGTTAGAGCTGGGAGACCGCACTCACTCATCCTTGTTCCACGTTGGGATGCTACAAATATCGTTTGTGAGCACAGGTGCTTGCTCATGCAAAGAACACATGCATACACACACCCAGTCACAAATTGCACATAAACAACTGAGAACACAGGGAGCTGAACAAGATTGAGACAGTCTCTGACTTATTATGGTTCATCTTATTATTGTTTTCCTGGCTTTGGAATGATATGCATTCAGTAGAAAGCACAATTTGAATTTAACTTCTAATCTTTTCCAGTCCCATGCTCTCCCAGCCAGAGGCACTTTCCAGTCAACGAGGCGATCACAGAGAATACAACTGACATTGCAATGCATCGTATCACTAAGCTAGGATGTTTGCTAGGTTTGTCATATTAAATGTGTCTTTGACTTAATGCACTTTTAATTTATGATGGGTTTATGCAACATAGCCTCACTGTGAATCAAGGAGCACCTGTACATGAAAGCAGACTTTTCTGCCAGATAGTGGCACCATAGGACAATGGTTCTCTGCAATTTTATGTCTCCTGTTTTATGGAGAAAATCAAGAGGATGAGAAGGGATCTCATCAAGGTACACAAACAAAGCCGGGTGCTCATGCTCACTCAGGACAACCAAAACTGGTTACCTTTTGATTTGTCCATATCAGAGATATAATCTGGAGTGTGTTTTGGAGCACAACGACACATCACAAACATGAGATTTTAATGTCTGTGTGTCTGTGCCCATGTGATAAAGAAAGAAACTTCATAGCTCTTATCAGACCCAAAGAGATATGTGATTCAGAAAGGATTAAATACAATTAACCTAGGGTAATAATTCTATTTATATTCTTAGATTCTAACTTTGTAACTACTTGGATTCTAACCTTGTAATTACTTTTACATTGCAGTTTCTTGCTGGTTGCATGAATTGACCACAACTATATAGAAACTAGGTTTAAAGATATATTCTTTTTTCTTTGATTTTTCTGAAGTACAAAGGATCGTACCTCAGAGTATTTGACTTAGTAGGCACACATTCTACTACTGAATAAATCTTATGGCCTCAATCAGATATAATCATTAAGGAACATTTTTAAAGAGTTTTTTTTCTTAATTTTCTTTTGTAAGTATCTGTTACATAGAAATATATAATATACACATTTCCAAAATGCATATGAGACAATCCATTGCATCTTTATAACATTTTTAAAAGAAAGGAAATACTTAAATGGGTAGCATCCAAAAGCTTAAAACATATAGTCCTCAATATGTAGAACGTATTTTTATGATCAGAATGCTATATTACTCAGTTTGTTGACAAATTTAAAAATGGTTATAAGGTAATAATAATAATATAGATCTTTAGTTTACCTGCTAAATCTATTTCAGAGGGTAATTGTACATTTTGATATCGAATCAATAAGTCTCTGTAGTCCTCCAAAGTCAGCTTCAGAAAGTAATCATCTTTAATCAAATGATATAGTTTTTGTCCACATTCCAGAGCCTTCCAGGCTCAGATCCAATGTATCTACGTACATCATGGTATGCTGCCGGGTGGTTGTAGTTGCCATTGATGTGTAATAATTTCTCTGTGTGTGTGATGGTACTGGATCTTGAACTCTGGACCCGAGTGCTATTCTTTGGTTATTTTTTTAAAAACTAAAGCCTGTGATTCTACCATTTGAGCCAGGGCTCCCTTGCCATCTTTTTGCTAGTTAGCTAGATAGGAGTCCCAAGCACCTTCCTGCTCAGGCTGACTTTGAAGCCCAATCCTTAGACCTCAGCTGAGTAGCTTGAATAAAGAGTCGCTAGGATGTGCCACTGGTAACCAGATTTCTGTTTCTACATATTTCTTAATTTATTAGGATTTGCAAACTTGTTAAGCATACCTAATAATTAGATGATTAGAGTCAGGCAATTAGATTTTTTACCTGTACATAAGAACTTAGGATTCTCATTGTACTAAATAAGCAAACAAATAACCCACAAAATCAAGGGTGTTGTCAGTGATGTATTGAAATAATAATAATAATGATACTAGTAATAGATTCTGGTGGTAATAATAATGACAATTTTAAATTGTCATTGTTTAACACTAAACGTTTTGTTTAATGTTTGAATGCAGCCATGGAAAGCATTCAGTCTTAGGTAGGTTAGACACTGTCTCAGTTCTCTTGAGGGAAGTGTGTAAACTCCAGCATCCTGACTCTAGAACCCTTCTCACCAATCAGCAGTGCTCCGAAGTGGCTCTGCCTCTGGGCTGACCTCTATAGAGTATCTGCTTTTGGTCTTGTGAACTTTGTATGCCCCATTTTCTTTTGATCTTCTTTACTTGGATTGCTTGGCGTGGGACCAAGCAGTTGGTCTGTAAATACTCAAGATTCCATCTACTTCCAGAATGTGTGATCTTCAGTAGAAGCCACAGTCTCTTCTTTGGTATTTTCCAAGCATTACATATGGCATGTGTCAAAAGCTGTGGAAATTTTATTGAATCTACTGTGTTTATTTTCCTCAACATAAAGGTGAAATATTTTTACATTTTCCCAATGCATTTCTCAGTAATAACATAGCCAGTAAAAATATTTCTGTTCGTGTAGAGCAGTGCTATTATATCTCAGCCAAAGAAAAAGTACGCTATTATATGCTGGTAGAAAGGGGGAAAAACCTCATTTGTTATCAAGAAGGAGCTGGAAATACCAATTATTATACTCCCCTTTCCCTAATTTGACTTAAATTAGTGACTTTAAGTTATCAGAAGATATGAAATATACAGTGTGTGCACATAGGAGACGAAAATATTGTTTGCTAGTACCTACGCTTATGACATTAATCTATCTCTCAATGATCTAATATAAAATAAACCATTTGAAGGCAATTTCATTGAAATACTTTCAGAAATGTTGAAATGAAAATATTAATCTTTTGGAAGTGTCATGTTGGATTTTTTTTATTCTAGGAGGATGGGTTGGGAGTACAGAGAAAACCCAACAGCAAAAAATGCATATCCAAGAAGTAAAGATGTTTGCCTCTAATTCAGACGGTTTTCTCCTACCTCCCTTCTTCTCTGCTTTCCCTTCTTCCTCCTCTTCCTTTCCTCTTCCTCCTCCTCCCCCTTTTTATTTTCTTCTTTCCCTTCCTCTGTTTCTCTCTTTCCTTCTGTGTTTTTCTCTACAAATACTCTGAACAACCAATGCTAAACAAGGTACTGTGCTAGGTTTGAACATGGAAAACTATCTGTAGAATCTGTGCATAAGTTATTTTTATGCCAGGTAAATTGGGTTCCTAGGAGAGGAGCCGAAAGTGATTACAGGGATAAAGAGACTCATTTAGATCACTTATGAATATTCACTTTAGGCTTGTGTCCATTCAACAGATCTTTCCCTCTACACCTTGCTTCTGGTGCAATTAAGCTCTCATACACTATAGAGTGCTGCCTTATTTCAGTGTACATTCTCCTGAAGTACAAATCAATTCATAAATGTAAAACGGCAGAGCTGATTTTCATCTTTTAAGAACATCAAAATAAATGTACTTCCATCCTTCCAGGGAACTTTATTTGACCCAGGAAGTTGTATTCACTCTTTTAATCTCTGGTAAACTGATATGTTTCATCATTATGCAATATTTGAGAAGGTTCTATGTAGTCCAGGATGGTCTTGAGCTAGAAACCCTCCTACCTTAGAATCGTAGTGATGAAAGTAAAGGTGTGTGCTATCATATAAGTTTCTTTATAGTAAGACAAAAGACAGTTCCTCCTCAATTATGTTTACAACTTTTTAATGACTTATTAGTTTGCTCAAAATAAAATCCAATCTATGCACTATGGCCCACATTGGTCATATCTCTCACCCTGTTTTGTCTCCTTTGATCACTTGAGTAGATCTGTGTCTATTCTAATTGAAAGATCTCACATCAAAATATTGATTTCCTTTGCTGACATTGTATTACATATACTTTGTTTTGTATTTTTTAGTTGTTTGTTTTTTGTCCCTATGTACAATGTAAGCTCATTAGGAGACTTTGTGTCTCTTGTTTGTTACTATACCTTTAGATCTAGTAGAAATTTGCTGACTGAATAAATGATTAAGCAAATGAATAGGTGTACTTGGAAACAGAACAGCCAGTCTTCCAGAAGACAGAACAAACCAAAAAGGTTCTAAATTTTGGATTGACACCATTTGTTTAGAATCCCACAATTATCACAAACTGTGACTTTTGGAGAAATCACTTCACCTCTTTGCATGTCTGTTTCTAAAAAATGACATAATAGGGGCTGGGAGTTTGGCCTAGTGTTAGAGTGCTTGACTAGCATGCATGAAGACCTGGGTTCAATTCCTCGGTACCACATACATAGAAAAAGCAAGAAGTGGTGCTGTGGTTCCAGTGATAGAGCTCTCACTTTGAGAATGCCCAAGGACAGTGCTCAGGCTCTGAATTCAAGTCCTAGGACTGTCAAAAAATGGCATAATGGTGGTAATTTTCTAGATATTTGCAGTGGCTATTAAGCAATGTAACACAACTAAGATATTTTGAACATTGGATTTAAAGAGTGGTCAAAAAAATCCCCAGTCAAGAATTTTAGAAATATTGTCAATCAACTGTTAGGAGTGTCTTCTATTTTTTGTTTTAAGTTTTCTTGCAAGCATGTTATTTTGAGATACACACATGTTATTTTGAGATAGACACAGAAAGTGAAGGGGATAGATGTACAAGGATTTAAGGTTTGGACGTGGCTTGTCCCATGGTTCTTCACTCGTGGTGTCAATTTGAGGGTCAGTAGTCATTTCGAATCATTTCTCTCCTGTAGTTGGCCCAGGGCAATCTGAACATATCTAACCCTGTGTGGCTGATAGAAAGGACTGAAGGCTGCAGTCACATGACTTCAGTGTGGAGCAGGCTCCCACTGGCAAAATTTTGCTAATAGTCCTGAGGTAAAAATAATAATAGCATGTAACAGTGAAATGCCTTGCCCAGCTGACAGTGTCCTGGCATCAGATGTTTGCTGGACATAGATGACAAGGTACTGACAGTTTTTAGACTGGCCTCTGGAAGTTGAGTCAGAGTCCACATTTGAAACAGGCAAAAAGTAATTCATCCATTTATTTTTTGCAGGTAGATGAGCAGCCCTTTGTTTCCTTGGAAACCCAGCCCTGAGCATGTGTGGACTAGAATGAGTACCTTTATGGTTCGGTTGAGCAGACCCAGGATGAGTTTCTCCCAAGAGATTCAATATGTTGCATAAAAAGAACCAAAAGTAAGAAGTGTTAGTTGTATCAAAAGCAGATGCTGCAGACGTGGCTGGATCTCCCAAGATAGAATAATTCCACATAATGAAAAATAAAAACATATGAAGGGGTAACAATGTTCGAGAAGTAATGTACTTACCACCTTACGAATATAACTTTATTCATCACCCTGACAATAAATTTTTTTTTAAAAAAGAAAGAATAGAAAAGTAAAGCAGTTTTATATGCTGGACCCTTATTTGGGTCCCCATTTAGTTATGTACTTTTTTTGAATTATAAAGGTTATAGATATTCTTAAAATATTGTTTTATATGCATCTTGAGTGTCTAGTGTGTACTATAATCTTCATGAACTACAAACGAGCACTGGGCTCAGAGTTCTGCATAGTAACATGAAGAAAACTCAGCTAAAATCTTTCCCTGGAAAGTTCATGACAAATATGGGCTAATGTGAGTCTTCTTATTTTCAATTTTTAAATCATTTTTGTTTTTGTTTTTGCAGGGTAAAGGATCAAGTCCAGGACCTATATTTCCCCAGAAATATTAGTTGTGCAAAAGCATCTTAAATATAGAACAAGTATTGGTCCCTAGCATGCTCCTTAGGCTTTCGACAGGCTTTCACATAGCTTATTTCAAGTGCTCTAGTCTTTCTGAACTGCTACTAGCAGTGGGTGGTTCTGTGCATTTTATTTCAGATTCTTATAATTTCTCCATTTAGTCTTTGAGGAAACTGATATTCAGAGACCTTTTCAAACACTTGGTCTGGGGCTATTCCACATTTTAGTAGGTAGCTAGAATTGAACAGAACTCTATGAGTTCTGCTAACCGTGTTTGTTACTCAAAACCAGCTTGACTGTGGTAATGCAGAGCGGATGGATGGAAGGTTGTTTACATAAGATTGTGGTTAATAACATATAGATATGCAATGTTTCAAAATTATAAAATATATCATTTATGATTCATTTAAAATGAAAATAACACAATTAGGCAAGTGAGTAGCGAACAAATAAATATTAATTCACTATGGGGAGAGAGCAAACAAGAGCAAAAGAGCCCAAAGCTGGCACTAAGAGGTAAAGATAATATGTGAAGTTGTTCACCTGTGTTCATTGGGTTATAATTAGAAACTGAAAGAAAGGCATACCATAGAAATCTCTTCTATTTTGGTCAAGATAATGTTGGTGTTGAAGGTCTTTTTCAACCTTAAGGATATGAATGTGTGGTACAGCAAATCACATCTTGAGTGCGGTTTAATCCCTACTGATACTGAGGGGGCCAAGGCCTTCCAATGTGAACAGACATCAATATGATCATCAATTAGGAGTTTAAAGGTGCAAGGAAGTATTAGATACTTGGCTAACAGAAGACTAGCTAACATACACTTTTATATTTTTAATTACTGCTCCTGGCAACAGTAGCAATAGCTCTTGCTACATCAAGGTTTGAAAACTTTTTAAGGGTCAGTGAATATTTTCTGTTTATTAAGTTCTTTCTTTTTTTCTCTCTGTGTGGTCATTTTCACAATGACTTGTTATGCTATGTGTAAGACGCAAATTGTCAGAGAATAACTTACATGGTGTATGTCATTCGTGCATTGTGATTTATATATCAACGGATGATATATAAATGAAGGAATATTCCTGTGTCACAGTATAACTATTTAGACAACAATTTGGTGTCAAATATTTATGATTTTTCAACCTCTGTGCTTGGTTAGATATCCTCTGATTGTTTTGTACACATTTCCTTGTCAGGTGGCTATATAAATAGTCAAAGCTCCAACCTAATCCCAATAGTTTATGATCACCTAAGAGTCTTTTTTTCCTCTTGATATACATCATAGATAATGCTATTAAAGAGAACAAACAGAACAAGGGTACTTGCAAGTGATTTCTGGTGTTAAACAAAATACTTGGAAAACATAAAATAATTCTGAGAATTGCCTCTGGGAAATTAACTAGCACCATCAATCGAGCTGAAACATCTCCAAGGATTGGGCTGACACACAGCCAATATTTGGTATGATGACTGTGGCCAAAAATTATTTGTGAAAGTAACTGCCATGAATTTAGAAGAAATTGTGAATTTTTCCCTCTCTTGTTATGACAGTGGCAAGAAACCCATCCAAATAATGAAAAATGGCATCGCTGACTATACTCCACTGATAGGGCACTCAATACAGTGGCTGAGCACATCTGTCTAATTTCCTAGGCACGACAGTGACAGTTTAGAAATACTGAGGTAGCTATTGATTAAAGCATGTGAAAAATGTGAATATTTTTCAAATCTCTTACAGCAAAGATAGACTCAGTGGAGGAGTGCTCACAGTTTCTTTTAATTGCTTAGAGCTTTCTTTAGATTTGGCTTACTTTGTGATTCTTTGATTAAAACTTGCAGTTAGAAACTGCAAGTGTTTTTGTATGACAATTTTTTTTTGTAAGAAACCTTGACACATGGACTCAAGTTTAATTTCCTGTGCTCGGGATCAAAAACAGGGCCTCATACATGCTAAGACAAATGCTCTATGAAGGGTTCCCTTCATAAGGAATCCTTGATATACTCTTGATATTTCAACAGTTGATATAAAAGTATTTAACATACAATAAATTCATGATTGTGGCATGTAAATTATCTTCAGAGAGAATATCCTGAGCTAGGGTGATTTCTGGAGCTGCTGAAAATCTAAGTGAATCCTATGTCCTCATAGCCTTAAATTTTGTGTTTATATCAACATTCATTGTAGTAGGTAAGATATTTTTCATTTGTGGTAACTAGAATGTACCTATAAATCTATAAGTATATAATCCTAGGTACTCAAGAGGCTGAGATCTGAGGATCGAGGTTCAAAGCCAGACTGGGCAAAAAACTCTGAGACTCTTATCTCATTTAATCTCTAGAATATGGGAAGTGGGGGTTTAGACCAAGAACAGGGAAGTAGCCTTGAGCTGAAGAACTCGGGGACAGTGCCCAGGCCAGTTCAGCCCCATGACCCACACACAAAAGAGTCTTTACACTGAATGATGTATGTGTGTGTGTGTGTGTGTGTGTGTGTGCGCGCGCGCGCGCGTGTGTATGTGTACACACACATACACTGGGATATGCTATACTACATAGTACTCTAGACGTTCACACACTGAGGACAAAAGAGGTTATGCAGAGAAGTGGTTGACGAAGGCTTAATATCCATGTGTACAGGATCATATAAAGTAATACTGTACGATGTGAATTCCAAGAATAAAGAAATGAGACTTTTTTCGTTGTCATTGTTGTTGTTTTCCAGTTTGCTCTTCTTGTTTTTCTTTTGGAGGGTAAAGGAAGGCACAGAAAAAGCAGAACAAGGGTGAACAAATACAACAGCGGTACCCAGTTGACACTATGTGGGAATGAATTGTACATGCTGTAAGTACATGTTGTAAGATGGGCAAATCAGGAGTGAGAAATAGGAAGGGAGACATTGTTTAAAAAGAATCGTACTTGTTGGGCTCAATGGTTTTCCTCATTTGACATAATCAGTAGAAACCTTGGGCTCTCCTAGCAGAGATTCACAATAGAACAAAATCTAGATACGTAAGGCCATACAGTATGACGCTAAATGTAAGGACCTCCAGGATATAGAAATAAAAGCCATATAATGGGTGATTGTTGTCCTTAATGTACTGTTATTTCTCATCTCTCTTGCTGTCCCTTGGTTTCTCATATTATTACAATATTTTCCCTTGTTATCTGATACATTTTATATATGCTTAATTGGTTATTTGAAATAGGAGAGAGAAGGAGGAAAATCAAGTTGTGCGGGGGGAAATGGGGGAGAGAAATGGGGACCATGACATGAGAAAGGGTATCAACATTTGTGAAGTAATGCACCTTCTATCTGATGAATATAATGTAACTCTTCTATTAATTACAATAAAAATACATGAAAAAAAGAATGGTACTTGTTGTACCTGACCGGATTCATATAACTATAGTCAGCCTGTATATCAACTCTACAATAACAATTAAAATATATGTGACAAATGGGGATGCAGTCTATAAAATAAATGAAACTATGTTACAGAGTTAAGTAGTTTCAAAATTAAGAATATTTAACCTGGGTATCTATAATCCAAGTCACATTGAAAGCTGAGTTATGAGAATCATGCCTTAAAGCTAGGTGGGGCAGACAAATCTCTAATTTACCCTCAAAACATGGGACTGGTGGTGTGGCTTAAGTGATAGAATGCCAGATTTGAGCAGAAAAAAGCTAGTGAGAGCATAGATTTCTGAGTTCAAGACACTGATGCTGGTACATATGAACATGAATAGGTTGGCACAACAAAACTTAATTTAATCTCCCTGTAAACAATCACTGCTTTAATTGAATGAAAAACATATGATACTTGTTTTTCACATGAAGGTTCACAATTTCATATCCACAAGGATTGTGCTACACAGCTATAGCACTGTTTGAATGCCTTATGAAAGAACTGTTGTTGGCTTTTTTGACTGAGAATATAGAATTTCTACTTTACTTCCACCCTGTGTTCATCCAGATTTATGGTCTTGCTTTTCAACTCCCATCTCAATCAGTGTTTGCTCCCAAGCTACTTAAATTCATAGTTCTGCTGGTGCAAAGGACTTAGAGAAAGCCAACTTCATAGTCTATGATGAGTGTCTTTGAATCATCCTTTCATTTTTTTCTTTCCATCTTTTAGGTGTAAGTAATACAGTTTCAAATTACAGCATTTTACCCTAAAACTTGCTATTTAATCAGCAAAGATTATTTGACTAGCTAAGTAGCAAAAATAATTCATATATCACTACATATAAAAATCATCTATAGTTAGAAAGAAATCAAATCAGTACTTCAATTTGACCTTAAAAATTCACAAACGTTATAGCTTAAACATTTTTACTGCATAGATATTTTTCCTGTTACAGTCTGTTACCAAATTACCAACAGATGTTTGACTAATTTCCCCAATTAGGTTCAACTTTTCAGGAACCTAAAAAAATTCTATGCATTACAGTTTATTCCATAGCAAACTGCAATCCTTACTTTTGTTATTTTTACATTAAAACAGATTAATATTTATGAAGTATTTGCTCAAGTACATTAAATAGTTTTCTGGATTTTTAAAATCTATGTTTTTATAATAAGACTAGTAATTAGATGTTATTATTACTTATTATAATTTCAATTATTTTAAAGAAGACACCAGAAGTTAGGGAATCAAATAAGTTAGGAAGAAGAGTTAAAGAATGATGTGGCGGGTGACTAAATCTGAAGCTGTGTAAATATGAAAAGTCAAATTTTAATCTACTCTTTATTTTAGTTAACCTGTTTATTTTTATTATCTTTAAGTGGTCTTACAAAGAGGTTTTAAACTTCTTCCAACCTCCCATCCCTATCCTTCAGGTTACCTAGTTTCATATTCATATATGTATAGTTTTGTGACTATAGAAATCTACAGTCTACAGAGTCTAAGCTATCCTTTATAAGCTGTTCCTTGAATTTGTAAATTGAAAATTTTTCAACTTGAATGATCTTGTGATATGCAAATTATTTATGTATACATTACACATTAATATTACATATGATCTAATAGACATATTTCATAAGTATATTATGTTGTTTATATACCTCATATATAGTTTTCTGTGATTTTGTTTCTCAAAATTAGAACCTTTCATATGCTAGGCAAGCACTTTACCACTTTGCTATAGTCCCAGCCATATGTATATGTACATATATATATATGCATGCACATAGATATATGCATTTCATACATCCCAGACTAAAATGTGCCAGCTCATTACAAATGCAGCATAGATTTACATGGTCACTTATGATCTCTGCATCTCTACAAAAGAATCTTCAACAAAAGCCAGTAAATACAATGCAATTTGTAAGCCTTTCATTAAATAATGATTCTCAGCTGGATTTCTGAAAAGGGAATATTAATGTAACCATATGTAACTAGCATTGCAAGAAATTAGCTTTGCTGATTTAATCTTGAATCAATCATTTTAAGCTATGCATTAGAAACTTTGCTGATACATCTTGTCTCAGACAACTTAGCAAAAACTGTGGTCCCAATACAGACATGTTCAGATTATAATTAATATGAAACGCCACTAGGATTTTAAGTCTTGAGTTTGTTGGGAGTCCACGTGTAGAAATACAAAATGGCACTGTTCAAGGTTCAATGGCTAACTGCTAATTTCCATTACATTACTAAGCCTCTTTGATCTTGGGCATGGGGCTTAGGTGGTAAGTCAAGCTCCCGATGCCAATCCGAAGCTGGATATGTGGAGGAGGGACCTGGTCTGAGTTATGATGTGGGTATGATGTGACAATCCTAACTTGGTTGCCAACGTTTGAAAATATGAAGAGGCACTGTTAAGTTTTCTTGGAAACTGTGTCCCTGGGCCAGTTTTACAACATTTCTCCGTGACTGAAGTATTTAAGATGTTGTCCATACTTTCAGTCATAACAAGCTGTTTTGATTTTAGCTCAGAGAGATCAGGAAAAGAATTAGAATTCTCAATGGAATGAATCTTCTAGGGAAGATACCATTCTAAAAAGCTGGGCTTGGATATATGGTTTTTTTATGGCCACGTAGGTCTACAAGATCTACTTTGGATAAAACTATGAAACTTACGCCACAGTTACATTTCCTCATTATTTCTCTTCAAATCCTTTTATTTTATAAGAGCTCTTATTTTAATTTGAGTAATTGGTTATAATTTCCCCCCTGAGAAATGGGTTTGGGGGGATTAGCTACACTTCATGGTATGATCTTTTTTCTCTCTTTCTTGATTAGATTATGATTCAGATTTGTAGTCATTAAGACCCATAAGTAGTGCCAAACCCCTCCAATCAACAGGCACATAAAATCTACCTGATTCCTAATACTAATGCCAGTTTGACTTATTTATTCTAAAAATTTTCTATTTATTTCCATTCCTGGGGTTTACCCTCAGGGACTGGGTTCTGTGCATAAGCCACTCTATGCTACAAGACTAGTGCTCTACCATTTGAGCCACAGCACCATCTCTGGTTTTTCTAAGTAGTTGATTGGAAATATGAGTCTCATGGGCTTTCCTTCCTAGGCTGCCTTCAAATTGCATTCCTCAGATCTTAGCCGCTCGAGTAACTAAGATTGGAGGCATAAGATACTGGCACCTTGGCTTCCCTTGACTTTTTAATCTAATAAATTCAGCAGCAATGCCTGAAGGCTACTTCAATCAATCATATTATTAGGAGATATTTAAATATTTCTCAATGATTAAAACCTCTTTCATTCTATTTTTTTGGCTCCCTTGTCAAAGATTAGGTGGCTATAGGTCTGTGGTTTAATATCTGGGTCCTCAGTTCTATTCCATTGGTCTTCAGGCCTGTTCTTGTGCCAGTACCAAGCTGTTTTGAGAATTATAAGCTCTGTAATAGAGTCTAAAGTTTGGAATTGAAATTCCTCCTGCGCTGTTCTTTCTGCTAAGAAGTGTTTTTGCTATACGGGGTCTTTTATTATTCCATATGAAATTTTGAATTGCCTCTTCTATTTCTTTAAAGAATGACATTGGGATATTGATGGGTATTGCGTTGAATTTATAGATAGCCCTTGGCAAGATTGCCATTCTCACAATGTTGATTCTTCCAATCCAGGAGCATGGGAGGTTTTTCCATTTCCTCAGTTTTGCTTTAATTTCCTTTTTCAGGGTTTTAAAGTTTTCATCAAAAAGGTCCTTTACATTCTTAGTTAAGCTAATTCCTAAGTACTTTATTTTCTTTGAGGCTATTGCAAAAGGAGTTGCTTTCCTGATTGTTGCCTTGTTCCTCTCACTGATGGCGTAAAGGAAGGCATTTGATCTTTGAGCGTTAATTTTATAGCCTTCTACTCTTCCAAAGTTTTGAATCAGCTCAAGGAGCTTGGGAGCAGAGTCTATAGGATTCTTTAAATACAGAATCATATCATCTGCAAAGAGGGATAGTTTTATTTCCTCTTTCCCTACTTGGATCCCCTTTATGCTTGCTTCTTGCCTTATTGCATTGGCTAGGAATTCTAGTACTATGTTAAAGAATACTGGAGAGAGTGGGCATCCTTGTCTCATTCCTGATTTTAGAGGGAATGGCTTTAGATTTTCACCATTAAGTGTAATACTAGCAGTGGGTTTCTCATACACAGCCTTTATTACATTGAGGAATGTTCCATGGATTCCTAGTTTCTCCAGAGCTTTTAACATAAAAGGGTGTTGAATCTTGTCATATGCCTTTTCCGCGTAAAGACAGCCTCTTCAACAAGTTGTGCTGGCAGAACTGGCTAGGCACCTGCAGAAAACTAAAGTTGGATCCTTCTTTGTCACCTTGCACTAGAATTAACTCCAAATGGATCAAAGACCTGGAGGTAAAAGCTGACACACTGAAAACTTTACAAGAAGGAATAGGAGATACACTAGGTCTCCTTGGCACAGGTCGAAACTTCCTTAATAAGGACCAAGAATCACAACAAATCAGAGAAAGCCTGGATAAGTGGGACTGCATTAAACTGCAGAGCTTTTGTATGGCAAAGGACATAGCTAGTAAATTAATTAGGAAGCCTACAGAGTGGGAGAAGATCTTCACCAACCAAACAACAGACAAAGGCCTCATATCTAAAATATATCAACAACTCAAAAAATTGAATCACTCCAAAACTAATCTCCAAAGTAACAACCATCCCATTAAAAAATGGGCCAAAGACTTCTCTGAACAAGAAACAAAAATGGCCTATAGACACATGAAGAAATGCTCCACATCTCTGGTCATAAAAGAAATGCAAATCAAAACAACTCTAAGATTCTACCTCACTCCAGTTAGAATGGCCAGGATCAGGAAAATGAATAATAACAGATGCTGGAGGGGATGTGGCCAGGAGGGATCACTACTACACTGTTGGTGGGAGTGCAAACTCGTTCAACCACTATGGAAAGCACTGGGGCAGTGCCTCAAAAGGCTAAACATAGAATTCCCCTATGACCCAGCAATTCCACTACTTGGCATTTACCCAACCATCCAGAATCTAGGGCATACTAAATCCACTAGCACAATGTTCATTGCAGCATTATTCACCATAGCAAAGATATGGAACCAACCTAGATGTCCCTCAGTTGATGAGTGGATCAACAAGTTGTGGTATTTGTACACAATGGAATTCTATGCTGCTGTCAGAAAGAATGACATCGCCCCATTTGTTAGGAAATGGAAAGACTTAGAAAAAATCATATTAAGTGAAGTAAGCCAGACTCAAAGGAACTTAGGCTCAATGGTTTCCCTCATTTGTCATAATCAGTAGAAACCTTGGGCTCTAATAGCAAAGATTTGCAATAGAGCAAAACCTTGATACATAAGGACATATAGTATGAAGCTAATTGAAAGGACCTCTAGGATATTGAAACAAAAGCCATATAACGAATGATTGTTGTCCTTAATGTACTATGTTATCCCTCATCTCCTTTGCTGTCCCTTGGGTATCTCATATTGGTATAGTCTCTCACTTTGTTATCTGATATATTGAATTCATTTGTATTTGGTTATCTGAAACTTGATAGGGAAGGGGGGAAAACCAATACGGGGAGTGGGTGGTGGGTGGGGGGAGGGTAATGGGTACCAAGACATGTGAAAGGGTATCAATGTATGTGAATTAATGCACCTTCTATCTGGCAAATATCGTGTAACCCTTTTATTAATTACAATAAATATATATACATATAAAAACCTCTTTCAGAAAAATAGAAGATGAATTGTATCAAAGATGTAAAATGAAGAGATAGAGTCAGTATAATACTGGGTGGAGTCAGTACAATATTACAGGAGCAAATGACTAAACAATTCAAATGGGTAAGCCAGTTGGGTATATTTCATAGGCATATTTTCCAGTGTTAAGCAATAGAAGATCTCTAGCCTGATGGGCTAGTTAAAGCTTCTACCCAAAGTACTTCAATTCTCATGATCTGGCAAGAACAGATTGGACTTATATTTTCACTCTTTGGCTTATGTTCAGGTGGGACCGAGGTAATTTTAGTTGCATTTGAGCCTCCAAAGAAGGTAACACAGTGACTCCTAAATACTCATTTCAAATGAATGTTGTATATATGATTCTTCCAATATAAATATTTAGTCAGACACAAGCAAATGGCAGAAGCAAAGTTGTCTTACTGTCTTAGTATGTTTATTCCACAATAACAGCCACCAATACAGGTGGTTTGAATGTCTTCAAAAATAAACAACTACTGCCAAAGATCAAACAAAGCAAAGCAAGTTTAGGATCTGTTTTTTATCCACCACCCTTCTCTCTCTCTCCCTCCCTCTCTCCCTCTCTCTCTCTCTCTCTCTCTCTCTCTCTCTCTCTCTCTCTCTCTCTCTCTCTCTCTCTCTCTCCTTTTGACTGGGATTCTTCAGGTCTATCGTACAAAACTCAAAATGACTTGGGTTATAATTCCAACTTTGTTTCCTAACTTATGCCATCGAGGATACATTGGTGAAGTACTAATGCATTACTTCAAGTGGATTCTTAAAGAAACCAGAACTTAATTCTCTTGTGCAATCCAGTGGAGTAAGACTTTCTACACTAAAGACTTGAAGACCTTCCGTTAGCCTGAAAGATCCTTGAGAATATTTCTTATTCATCAGTGTCTCTACCAGATGTCCAAACTTAGCTTCTTATCCACAGTAATTAATTAAATATTATTTAACTTCCATTAAGATAATATTTTTTAAACTTGCTTTTCCTGAAGAAAGGTAGAAATAGGGGGCTTTCTCTTTCTCCCTGTTTTCATTCACTACTCTCCTCTCAGTGCTCAGAAGAATACCTGGCTCTGGCACAGAGATACTGTCCTGGAGCCTCTTTTGGCTCAAAGCTAGCACACTGCCACATTGAGCCACAGCACCAATTCAGTTTTTGAGTGGTTAATTAGAGTTAAGTGTCTCATGGGGATTTTTCTGCCCTAGCTGGCTTTGAACTACAATCCTCAGATCTCAGCCTCCTGAGTAGCTAGGATTATAGGCACGTGCCACTTGTGCCTGGAAAACTAACAGATTTTTAAAAGACAAAGAAAGATTTACAAGTTTGTGTGAAAAGTTCAAGTAACATATAATAACATATGATCTACCCATTTTTAAGTATATTTTGTATTTGGGCCATTTTTTTTGGTCCTTCTTCTTTGGCCTTCTGTCATGTTCCTGGAGCCCACACCCTCAGTCATGGCACTGTCTCTTTACCCTTGTTCTATGTTTATCTATCTATAATTCAGTTCAAACCCAAGAGCTGGTTATAAACTGATAACATCAAAGGATTGTTGAGATTTGGAGACAACCTTCCTTATTACCACAATAACATCTTTGCTCATAGGAAATACTTTCAATTTCCTTGACTAGATACTTTCCCATAGCTAATGATGTCTTATCTTTGAAAACCTGAAGAGAATACTAAAGAAATTTCTCAAATAACAAAACACCTGCCATTTAATATGTTCTACTTCTAATTTTGAAATATAGCTTAGTATGTTTAACTTTGGTTACCTCTGGAGAACTAGTCTCAGACATTTTTTTATTTTTTGAGGATGGACTGGGTAAGTGGTTTTTGAGAGAAAGAAGATAATGAAGAATAAGGAATTCAAGAAGGCATAAATGAGTGCTCATTACTCACTGGCAGATTTTGAGAGGCTGTCAGACAGGCTACAGATATGTCCTAGAAAAATCTGAAAGCTTTTGCCTACTAGTTTCTTAGTGGAGGAATGAACTCCTAACACATCCAATTTAAGATCCCTATAACTCAGGAGGCACTACAAATTCGCTCAGTGTAAGACTAGGTGCTGCTGGGGCTGGTATAAAAAAGTGGGTTGAGCCTGGCGCAGTGGCTCACGCCTGCAATTCTAGCTACTCAGGAGGCTGAGATCTGAGGATCTCGATTCAAAGCCAGTCCTGGCACTAAACACAGTGAGATTCTTACTTTCAATAAACCATGAGAAAAACCATAAGTGGTGCTGTGACTCAAGGGGTAGGGTGGTAACCTTGAGCTAAGTTGCTCAGAGACTGGGCTCAGGCCCAGAGTACAAACCCCATGACTGACCAAAAAAAAAAAGTGCATGAAAGGCAGTGCATTGAGTTGTTAAATATGAAATCTAACACTAAGAAAATTCTGGGTTTGCAATCCAACTCATTTCTTACTAGTTACATGGTATTGGACAAACAAAATCCCTTTACTTCTCTCAGCCTACATTTTTTTTAAATAAAAAAAAATCCCCACAAATTCATTAATAATAGCACTTAAAAAGGAGCTAAAATAGAATATGCTTATTTTTAAAATAAACTTATGCCCCAACAAATAAATAACATATAATAAATAGCATGCTGATATTTGAAGGTAATTTAAGAGACAAAAGAATGAAACTGATTTCAGAATAGATGTTTCAAATACACTAGTTGTTTTTGAAATACATCAACTTAAAGACATTGACCATTGAGCTTCCAAGGCTGGAGGCTTTTCTATTTATTTCAGAACAACATGGAGATCCACATTCTTTCATGAGTACTTGTGAATTTTTTGGAATAAGCAAGGTCAGTTCAAACTAAACTTTAAAAGATAGTTGATCCTCTCAGGAACTAATAGTCAGTAGAACTTCTTTCAAGTTTCAGCCAAACCCAAGAAAACCCAGAATTGTCCCTCAAAAAGTATTATCAGAAGAGCTTCCAAATCAAGCCGCACTATGTCCATCAAATCCTGTTTTCAATTTCATTCATTTATTTATTTATACTCAGAAATTTCAGGGAAATAGCATACTCTAAGACTTACTATGTATTAGAAATACCAGAAATTGTTTTTTGTACTAATAACTTAAAAATGCCACCAATTCAAGACTTTTATATGAATATAAAACCAAAACAAACCTGAATCAGTTTTTGTAAGCATCTTCACGGTTTTCTGAAGTTGCATCCAAGACAGTTGTTAATGAGCTTAATGACTGGTCTCATCAAAATGTCTGTGGTTATTTCAATTGTTAGGTAAAAACACTACATTAAATGCTGGATTTTTAGTTCGCTCTGGAACCAACTGAATTATTTAGGATTTTCCTGGGTTAGTTTATGTCATTTTTGTAATTCTTTGTGATTACTTTATTTAAGTAGGTCTGTGTTGAATGAGTAGACACATATTAGCACTAAATATTTATAAGATATTTCTAAGTGTTCAAGGTCCTTTTGTATTTGTGAATCTTATACAGACATGTCTTCATAGTTCAGTCTCTTGGGTCTGAATATATACAACATGTGTGTGTCCATCTCAGTGGAATGTATGAATAGGAAAATTCTAGGAGACCACCTAGTGTATAAGATATTGTTTCAGTGAAATCGAAAAAATTCTTATGCTGTCCCTAATGCTTTTTATCAGCTCAGAATCACATCTGATATCAAGTGTCCGATGAGCGATTTCACCAGAAATGTTTACTCTGAAGGTGGGCAATTTATGACAGTGTTGTATACCAACAAGACGAGATTAGAGTTATTGTTAAAGGATGGTGACTCTAAATAGCACAAAAAAGGAGTCTGGTAGCACCCAGCTCTCATTGTGCCCATAGTGAGCTAGTTACATGGCTTTAATAGGTTGTTATGAATTATATTCCATGGAGGTGATAAAACCATTATTTCATTCTCTCTCTAATAGGTGGTCTTTTCTCATGCCCATACAAAAAAGTGGAAAGATCCTTAAGTCTTGAAAGAATGATGAATGGATTAGCTTCCTATTTCTATAATAAAATACCTGGTGTTATTAACTTAGAAAAGACTGATTTAGTTCATGACTGGAAATGAGCCAATCCCATGCTGAACATCGACACTGCTTTGGACCTCTGAGGATGACAGTGCATCATCATGGCAGCAAATCTCAGAGTAAACCAGGAAATAATGACTGGACTGGCTGAGATCCCCAAACACTCTTCACGGCATTCTTCCAATAGTCTAAGACATCACTAGATTTCACTCATTAAAGGTCCATAGCACCATTCCCAAAGACCATGCCTTCAGACGTGAGGCCTTAGGGGAATGAATTCTCATTCTAAAACATAGTAGTTATTCAGAGAAAGAAGAAATCTCCATGGACTTAGAGGGGAAGTGAAGGACAGTCCTGAGAACCATCTCAGGGACTGTGGAGAGAAATGTCAGAGGTAGGGATTGTTTTTTGTTTAAGTTTACCGAGGAAGATTGTCAGCCAAGTAAGGGATAGCTTGTCAGTACAAGAGGTTGATTATCCTTAGAGCTTTGAATGCAACTGAATGTAATCCACCAGCACTCACTTTCCAAATATGACCATAAAGGAGATAGTTGTCTATTAGCAAGAGAGATACCCACTAGAGTACCTGGTGTCTTACACTTCTATACATACACAAATTAAGAAAAGTTTGATGGGACAGTTAATCAATTCTTATAGAAGGTTAAATTGTTGAATTGAGAAGCAATGGGATACAGTTGTTTTTTTTTTTCCCAGTCATGGGGCTTGAACTTGGCCTGAGCACTGCTTCTGAGCTTTTTTGCTCAAAGCTAGCACCTATGATATTGATCCCCAGCTCTACTTGCAGTTTTCTGCTGGTTAGTTGGAGATAAGTGTCTTATGGACTTTCCTACCCAGCTGGCCTTGAGTAGGCATCCTTAGACCTTAGTTTCCTGATTAGGTAGGCTTATAGACATAACCACCAAAGCCTGAGAGGGTCCTCTAATTCTGATGACTAGGCAGTGTTTGGTGGTAAATGAATGGATTTTAGGTGAAAGTGAATGGTGTCAATCTCCTGAATAGGCCCATTGAGAAGATTTGGGTTTCCTATCTTTAATAGCAGTGGCTTGCATGTATGGTAGTGGGTGGCAGTAAAAGTTATTTGAGATGTCACTTTATACAGAATAATAATGACTTTAAAAAGGTGTGAATTGAAATGAAAAGACTGCAACTCTGAAGTTTCAAGACAAGTTAGGCAATGTAAATAATCAAAATATCATTTGGCTTCAGCTAGAGTTCAAATTCTAAACAGCTTATGCATTTTTCAGTCAGAGTTACAGGAAAAACATTGATAGCTAAATAAACAGGGTGAGTACATGATTAATGTTTTAGAACAGTAAACACTTCACGTTTATAACATTCCTTTAACAGATTGGTCTGGAAACCCTTGTTTTCATTCCTGCTTTGCAATCTGTGTTTTGTTTATTTATTCTCTTTATGTTGAATTCCTTCTTTTTCATTTACCTTTAGTCTTAATTTACTCTAGGGGGCAAAGTGAAAACGTCTAAAATAAGTGAATACCTAAAATAATTAGAATCTTTAAGACTGAGCAATAATCAACTCTTAAGTAATAATCAACTTCCTTTTTGCTAACATAAATGATGAATATTAAAAAGGTGCTATTAATGGCTATTTTCTTTAGACTTTCAAACACTGCTGAAACTGTACATTGTATTTCAAGAAAAAAACTCAGAGACAATTGGAGCTAAGAAGTGGTGTGATGTTTGTTTGTTTATTATATTGAGAATATAAGCTGGGAGAAGTTCTGAACAGGAAATACCTTGCATAGATTTCAGCAGTCTTGGTTAATATGTGTACACATTGTATGATAGTATAAAATACAGGCCAAAATGTCACCACAGATGCTTTAGGAAAAATAATTTAAAATGATACAAAAGATCCTTGCGAATTTAAAAAATCAAACATGAGAATGCTCTAGGAACTATTCAGTGATAAAATGCTTGATCTAAGTTGGATTTCAGGTCTTCAGCTACATAGGAATCCACTTATCTACAGAGAATCCACTTATCCACGTCTACAGAGAGGTAGCAAAAGTCTCAATGGCTACAATTTGATTTGGTTGAGCTTGTTAGCACATTGAAAACCAGCAATATTAGCTCTGACATATTATGAGATAAGCTAGGGATACATGATCCTGAGAAATTTTTGATAAGAGTTAAAAATTGGCTATTCAAAAGAATATCTTTTTTATTATTGTATTTTATTGTCAGGGCAATAGATCTCTTCTGTGAGCTGAAGTGGGTCTAGAGTACAACTTTCACAATTCTCACTCCCATAATCTGTCCACTGTAAAGATAGTCCAAGCATCAATGTTCTCTCTGTCTTTCTGGCTTTTATTTGTTCATTGTGAGTGTGCTTCTAGAACAATGCCAATTTAATGCTGTGTGGTTCATCATCCACCACGATCAAAGGTTTGCTTGAGCTGAAAGTTTAGACAATATCTCTTTACGATCCAATATCCCATCGTTTTCCTCTTCAGCATCATTTCTTTTAAAAGTCCATGTTAGTCCTTAAGTCTTGATAACCTATAGAGAAGCAGGTTTATGTTGACCGGAGACAGTGTTATGCTGAGCTTTCTTGAAAGATCACTGTCCACAAAAGCATTTGGGTAAGAGGCTATTCCTCATTGGGGAGTACTTATGATGTATCTGGTGGAAGGGAAAGTAGCCTGCCTGGAAGATAATTTAGGATAGAAATAGTGTGGCTGCACCATGTGTTTGAATCTGGCATCACAGGATTCACCCCTCTCTGGTTGTGATTATCCTTCCATGCTGTTGAGTTCAAAACCATGTAGAGTCTGGCATGAAACAGAAGGTACTAGACACAGTGGGACACTGGCTACTCAGGAGGCTGCCGTCAGAGGACTGAGTTTCAAAGCCAGCCCGGACAGAAGAGTTCAGTGTTTTTATCCCAAAGCTCAGCATCTTTTTGTAGTCTTGAGCAAAAAAAGTTGAGGGACAGAGCCTGGACCTGAGTTCAAGCCCCAAGCCCATCATGGAAAAAAAAAAGCACAAAGTACATTTTTCCCATTCCTCTCCCCAAATCCTTTTTTGCCCTATATTGTGTTGAGACAACTTGAAAGAGTACATTTTATGCATAAATTCCAAAATATAGCATTCAGACAGAGTTCATATTTCATGGTCTATAAAACATGCTACTACCTCCCTCTCCCTTACAAATAATTGTTCAGAATATATTTTTAATAAGTGTACCGGAGACCATAAGAATTAACAATTTCTTGAGAAATTTATAGTCTAGGATGAGTACCAAAGTGTAAAGAGAAAGGCTGAATGGAATGAAGAGTCATTGTACTAAAGCAAACCATAAGCTATGGGTATGCTGCAGTTAAAATAATGTGGGAGAAATTCTTCTAGGAACAGATAAATAGATTTTCTCTCTTTAAATACACACACACACACACACACACACACACACACACATACAGAGAGACAGACAGACACACATCTGAATAGAGAAAAGTTTAAGTCAAGTTGGGAAGATGATACAGGATTGAAGTGTGAAGACAGGAGAGGCTCAACATCAGAAGCAAACTTGAAATGTGATTTTGGATCAGATTCAGGATGGGAGCTATTCATTCAACAAACACTTCACTTATACTTATGATAAGCCAGTACTATCTGAATTACTCTAGTCAGTTTTCATAAAAACTTGAAGAATTATGGCTTCTAGTATTATTATTCCAGAGATGAGAAGCCCTAAGGCAGATAGGTTAATCAGACATGGAAGGTCACATATATAGCAAGCACCACAATTGGCTGGGATTCATAGCCAGTGTAGCTTTCTCCAGTTCCATTATCTGTGTTTGACTTGATGTCTAGGATTTTTCTACAATATTCTTCACTTATTATGAACCTTTGATAGATTTTGAAGAGGCCAGTGATGGAATGTGGGTAGTAGGAAATCCATCCTAGAAATACGGGGATAACTATATTATAACCCCTGTCACAGATCTTAAGCAGAAGAGGGCCTTGATTTGTTAACACCTGTTATATCCAAGCCAACGTACTAGTTTTATTATTGTTTGTTTGTTTGATTACATGTAAGACACGAAAATTGGTCAAATTAAAATCTTTGTAAACCAGAATGCTAGTTTATGTATAGTTTAAATAAATACAAGGCACCTCACTTAACAACAAATCACCAAATAGTCAAATCAAATGAAGAAACTGAAATTCATAGCCTTTCACTGTATAAGACTGCCCAACTCATAGAAAATTGAAACATAGCTCAGACCTCTGTATGAGGCTCTTTCCATTTAGAACAAACAGCCCCTTCGATAAAGGGTATGATTGGCTCATGCCTATAATCTTAGCTATTCAGGAGTCTGAGATCTGACGATGGCAGTTTGAAACCAGCCAGGCAAGAAAGTCCATGAGCCTCTTATCTCCAACAAATGACTCAGAGAAAGCCTTGGCTCAAATGGTAGAGTGCTATCCTTGAGCACAAACAGGCTCAGGGACAATACCCAGGCTCCAAGTTCAAGCTCTAGAACCAGCAAGCAAACAATCAAAAACAAGACAAAACAACTCATACTAACAAAAAAAGGAAAATTATAATTACAAGAAAAGTTTATGTGGACAAAATCTTAGTTTTAAACTTAAGTATATTGGAGGTTAAAGGTGGGTATTTAAGAATAACTAGCAAAGTTTAAAGAATACATTTGCATGATTAATGATTCCACTTATACTAACTCTTGTGTCAATTTAAGCTTTAGGTTTCATACCAGTTTGGCACATGTTATAGGCCAAGTGCTAAAATAGATGTCAGAAACATAATGGAGGCTACATTTGGAGCGATTACAACTAGATTAGCCCTGAAATTTAGGTAGTAGTCACCAAGGAATTTCTAGAGTTCAGATTACAAATATTACTTTTTTTTTTCTGCTAGCCTTGGGGCCTGAACTCAGGCCTAGGTACTGACCCTAAACTTCTCTGTGTTCAAGGCTAGCACTCTACCACTTGTGCCACAGCATTACTTCCAGCCTTTTCTGAGTAATTAATTAGAGGTCAGAATCTCATAGACTTTCCTACCAGGATTGGCTTTGAACCCTGATCTTCAGAACTCAGGCTCCTGAGTAGGTAAGATTACAGGCATGAGTCACCCGCGCTTGGCTATAAATGTTACTTTTATCATGATATAACCTATGATGTTAAACCACAGTATTAACAGATGTTCCTAATGTCAGCATTGTGTCTAAAACAAAAGAAGGGACACAACAACTTTTGTAGGACAATGACTAGGACTAAAAGATCATACACAGCAAAATCAAAGTAATATTCCCTCTTTCCATTGGTGGTTGATGCCTCATACATTTCATAACACAATGCTTAATATGTTGCAGACTTTTGCTTTAAATATGTTCTCTTCCTGGAGTTAAGAAATCTTGTAGGATTTCATAGCTAATAGTATTTTCTTTTATTTTTTTATGTCAGTTGTAGGGCTTGAACTCTGGGCCTGGGCGCTGTAGCTGAGCTCTTCAGCTCGAGGCTAGCACTCTACCATTTGAACAACAACACCACTTCCAGTTTTCTGATGGTTAATTGGAGATAAGAGTCTTTTGGACCTTCGTGGCTGGGCTGGCTTTGAACTGTGTGTGATCACATCTCAGCCTCCTGAGTAGCTAAGATTACAGGTGTGAGCCACCAATGTTCAGCCTAGTATTCTTAATTTTGAACTAGACATAGGGTTGAAATTCATTTTCTGGAAATTAAAAGAAAAAGCTCTCTCTCTCACTCTCATAAAAAATTCTTTTATTCGCTCACAAAGCAAGCCTTGAGGATGTCATGTAACAGTGACCTTGTAAAGTTTGAATTTCAATTGGTAGAATATAGCTCATAAAAGGACAGATAATTAGTTGTATTCATTTGGCCAATGTATATGGTATATTACAACTGGTGAACTGATTGTATCATTTATTATGTTGTTTGCTTTATGTCTTGGTAACAGCCTCCACACAGACTAATATCTACTCAACACCTACATTTCTACATTAAAAAATTAATGACTTTCAAATGCTTTGAAAAATAATGGAATATCCCACACATGATATATCTAATATCTAATGTTCTCTCTCTCTCTCTCTCTCTCTCTCTCTCTCTCTCTCTCTCTCTCTCTCTCTCTCTCTCTCTCTCTCTCTCTCTCTCTCTGTATGTGTCTAATAGCTATCTATCTAATGGCAATAGACACTACTATGCTAAGTGACTGAAATAAAATCTTTCTATGCAATCAAATTGTATTTAATAAATGATCTTACCTTTGGCAACCTATCTGGTAGAGAAATCAGTTATTTGGTATAAGGACAAATGAACTTCATGGCATTATCTCTGTCATATTTACCTTACCCTTCAATGCCCAGTAGGCCTGGGTGTTTGCCTTGACACAGAAGGCATGCCTGCCTATACAAGGCAGAATTTGCAGAAATCAAGCTGCAGTTCCACCATCCCACCATGTCCTCCCAGGTGAGTGCCTGGCCTTCATGCTCATACTTCTAAAGCAAGCAAACTTTAAGCTAATTATGTGCTGCTAGTGTATTCTCCCTTGCTGAATTTTGGCAGGTTGCTTCTGTAAATTATGAAAAATAAATGTGAAATATGCAGATGTCTTTTGTTTGAAGCAGATGTTAGGTCCGTCTTGCCAGAATCCAATCAGCTGTTCCCCTGGGGGCCTTCCTCACACAACATTATCCCAGTGACGCTCCGGAACATGAAGGGGTGATCAGAATTGCACTTCACGGGCCTTTGAGAAAGGGTGGGTACTTAGAAGCCTTTGTTAGGGAGAATTAAAAATAGAACTTTCCCAACCCACAGAGATCAGATTGTCTGTGGTAAAAGACACTAGATATAAGTGGTTTATCCCTGTCCTGTTTGATGGAAACGGGGAAAATGTGATCTCAATGTTGCTTTGGGCGACTGCCTTTCTCCCAGCATCTTGTTTTGGGCCAAGAATTCTATTTCTGTTTTGAGTCATTGAATGCTGATTTGGTGTCTTTATTTTAAGCGGCCCTCATTTTAATTTTGAGATCAAACAAGACTTGGCAAAATATGTTTGGGAATAATATGCATATAGTATTTTTGTTTATATATATATGAATATATTATAGAAATATATGTTTACATAGATATTTATGAGATAAGTATATAAATATATACACTATAAACATGTCATTATATTATATATTTGAATGAATAATTCTGTGTTTATAAATGTTCTGCATTACCATTGCTATCCATCAGTTTCTGCTCTCTATCAGGCTCTTAAGCAAAAATAGAAATGAATTGGAAGGTCGTATAGCCTCCAATGGAAGATAAATGACTTACAGAGCCAGTCAATGATGAGACTGTCTTTGAGGGTATCTGAAATGGCCTGCTTAACCCAGAAGGCTGAAATGGCTACCAGCGCTGACCAACAGCATGTGACTTTAGGAAGGTATACAACTATTTTTAGCATTAATTTTCTCATCCTAACAGTTCTTTCTGTAGAGAATTTGTTTAGTGAGATGGTGTCAGTCAAATCCTTAGACACAAAGTGTCTGTGCTTTACATATTCCTGAGGAACACTTTACTCAACAACTGAGAGCTTCCTAGTATGGATTCATAATTGCATTTAGATATTTATTGTATTTTACAACGCATCTTCTGTAAGGTAAAGTGAACACATTTCCCCTTTTCCATTTCCAGAGAAATTGAAAAGTTGTTATAGGTATCTGTCATATATATCATACATATATTATATGGTGTTGTATAACATTTCCTTTAGTGTTCCTTTAGTTTATTTTTGAAGGAAACTAAATTTCTTTAGCATCACAAGTCCTATTTCTAATCCTGTTTCTGTATCCTTATTCCATTTACATTTTCTAGTTCTTCGATTGCAAAGTTCCATAGTATTTTAGGATCTGATGGATATGAATGAACTGAGAAACAGTATACTGAGGTAGCATTTATTGAGCACTAACTCTGTGCTAAGTGTTTACTTACAATACTGAATGGGTACAAGACAGACAAGGGCCTCTTTCTGATGGATTTCTCTTCTGCTGTGGGATAAAGAATTAGGGAATACTTCAGAGCCTCTGAACCTAAAGCCACCTTTCATATTTCCACAACGAAATGTCCCATGGCTTTTGTTTTAGCAACAACATAGAGTTAATACACAATTCATTTCCATACTTTCAACAGTATATATTTTTCCAGGAACATTTTTTTACCACATGCACAATAGTGGCATGCATAAGTAATGGTTAAAAATGAAAAATTTATCAAATGGTAGATAATGATTATTTTTGAAACCACATAAAATAAATCACTTTTGCAATAGCTAGACACAAAGTGAGCATTTATTTTGCAATGCATTTTGTTATCTATACAGACAATGAACCTTCTGAAGCTCTTCAATTCATCTTAAGAAAAAAGGATATGGGCCTGGGAGTTTGGCCTAGTGGCAGAGTGCTTGCCTAGTATGCATGAAGACCCGGGTTCAATTCCTAGGTACCGCATACATAGAAAAAAGTGGTGCTGAGACTGGCAAAAAAAATATACATGCAAGAACTGTATAAATTTGGGGCAACTTTTAGACAATTTTGTGAAACATAGGTTTTCTTATTCCTATGGACATAAGGGGAAAGTGAGTCTCAGGAAAACTTACACAATGTAGGTAAGCCTATACAAATTTAAAAAAAATCCGCAAAGCTCAACTGTGAACCTCAGTTTTCTGACTCCAAATTAATCATTTTTCTCTACTATACCCCTCTAACTCTCAAACTACTTATGAATAATGTAAAAGCTCTATATAATATAAGCATATTAATAAAATATAGAGACAATACATTAACAGAGTAATCTGAAGGAGAGGAATGTAGGGAGGCTTAATGGGAAATGATATAAGTTTGGAAGAAGATGGAGCTGGATTATTATGTATGGTAGTGTCCTTTTTGTATGTATTATAATCTTCCTAGTTTTTCTCTCTAGTTCTAATTTCTTTTCTCCTTTAACTTCATAGTCCAACATTATTTTTCCAATTTTCTAGATATTGGTCTGTCTCATGGCGATTATTCCCCACTTTGAGAGGACAAATATTCCCACGGCCAAGGGGCAGTTCCCATGTGAATTAGAGATGGAGAAAGATGATGGAAGATGCAGACAGTGATCTTCTCTCAGTTGTCTAGATAGATTCTAAAGAGTGACCCAGATCTGAAAGTTATTATAAACTAAGACCATCCCCTTGAGAAATTCAATTTTGAGCTGTTGACTACTTGTATTATTATTATTATTTTTGGTAAAAAATTTTAGAAAGTTCCAAAATAGATGTGTAATATCAATAACAACAATAATATAAATAATTCTTTATAATCCTACATACAGAGCTGAGGGGAATACATTTGAAAGACATCATGAATGCTGTTATCTATCTTTAACTACCTCATCAAAGAATATTATTTTTTTAAAAAGAAGCCTCATAAAGATGTATGAATATATAGACCTATGATTATTCAAAAAATTGTACAAATCAAAATAAATTTGCCAGAGCAATTTAAAATAATTAACCTTTGACAAACCTCCCTCTCTGGTAATGGAATAGTAACTATATGAATAAAAGATAAGTCGTGACATTCAATGAATTACAATATTCATCTCATAAATTACTTGATATAATAGCTCTATAGTCTACATTTTTATAACACTAAAATGTCCCAAACACTAAAGAAACCATTCATTTTCAGTGTGCGGTTTGCAGGTAGATTGGGTAATTCTTTCAGCTTTCTGTAGATATCGTTTGTTAAGTCTTCACTATTATTTTTCTCTCCACATATACTTTGTTATCTTAGCAACCATTTTTTGTTTTGCAGAATGTATACCTGGTAGAACTGAAGTTTGTTCTAATTGTTCCACCAGCTTATGAAAACAAGTGAGAGTCAACCAATTTGCGTGGAGTGGTTGTAAGGTAACAGCATCATCTGTCTGATGATCACATCTTGAGAATCCACTGTCCTGGCCATTAGCATAAACTATTGTCCTCTGGACATGTTAATAGCTCTTTCCCTTCCTCAGTCTCAATTTCCTAGAAACAAAAGAATGGTAGTATTTTGCTTTCCCAAGGTAAGAGAATCCATCTTTGACCTCATAAAGACAATTAGAGAGACAACAGAGCTAATACCAGCACTTCATAAAGATAACTAAGAGGTATTTATTACACATATAATCCCCACGAGGGCAGAATGTATACAATATGCTCAAATGCCTAAAATGTGTTGATGTTTTAAACAATGGAAACGTGATGTTTCCTGAGAAATAGATTGGCTCCTATTTTATTTACTAAATACAAGATAATACAAGTCTAATCATTAATGATTTGTTAGTTTTCCTTAACTCATCTAAAACATTTGGTAGAGTCTCGTGAACAAAATGGACCACAGAAGCACAGTTATAAAAACACATCCTTTAACATTTCCTTATCCTTGGTTTCTTAACTATGACATGGATTTAAAGATACACTTTATTTTTTATTACTTATGTCTGGTGAAATGTTTTTTAGACAGAATTGGTGGGAATACAAAATGTTTTTCTGTTTCTTCAGCCTGTTTGTTGTAAAATTTCAGAAAATTTCCACTACACACAAAAGATCTGAGATAAATAGATGAGATCACTAATTCACAGCTTATTTTTTCTTAGTTTGAGAAGGATAATGGTAGCTATATAGTTGGATAAGTTTTTTGGAGAAATTTATAATGATATCCCTCCTCTTAAAATCCTTCTCTTCTTCCTTCTCCTCCTATTCTTCTTCCTTTTCTTCCTTTTTTGGGTCACATTTCTAAGACAAGAAGATGGGGTCCATTGGGTGACCAGCAGAGAATGAAGGATCTAGACATCAGTGAAAAACTCCATTATGAATGCTTTCCATTGACAATCTATTAACTTCTTGTGAAAAGAGTTTGGTAAACATCCTTGGAAGGAATGCCACTCAGATTAAGTCCTTTCCTTTCATTTGGAGAACAGTGAATTTAAGAACTTTGTCTAGTTTTGTACTAGAAGTGCACAGCATAAGTTAGTAGCAGAGTCTAATGGCTGATTTTCCATTTCTTGGTTCAACATTCATTCAACACGAAGTTTGCTAAATGTCTGATATCTGAAACTGCATCATATTTGTTGCTTACCCTAAACTGTTATTTGCTTTTTAGAAAGTAAAAGCATGCATGTTTAAATATTGAAAGCTGTATTTATTATTATACCTGCTATGCATTTAACTTTTCTATTCATTTCTTAAGTTTGTTTCCTTCTTAGCAATCTATAAGGTCTAGAAAACCACAAAATACACTCAATAGAAAGAACATTTCGGATTATAATGGCAAATTAGCCCTATTTTTTTGTGGGTCATATGGTTTGAACTCAGCCTAGGCACTGTCCCCGAGCTATTCAGCTGAAGGCTACCATCCTACCCTTAAGTCAAGCCCTATTTCTCCTTTTCTAGATGTTAATTGGAGATAAGAGTCTCAGGTCCTTCTGTGCCCGGGCTCTATCCCAGAGCTCTTCAGCTCAAAGCTAGTGCTTTACCACTTGAACCACAGCACCACTTCCTAATTTTATTGTATCATATTCTCTTCTTATATTCCTCTTTTTGCCAGTCCTGGCCTTCAACTCAGGGCCTGAGCACTGTCCTTGGACTTTCTCAAGGCTAGAGCTCTACCACTTGAGCCTCAGCACCACTTCTGGCTTTTTCTTTTTATGTATGTAGAACCAAGGAATCAAACCCGGGCCTTCGTGCATGCTAGGCAAGCACTCTACTGCTAGGCCAAACTCCTGGCCCCTGATCTTCTTTTTTTTTATTGGAATCCAGATATAGATATAAATTGTATATTACCTTCTAAAATATATTAATGTGTGTGTGCATTCGTGTATATATACAATGTATTTTACCCTGTATATACAATGTATATTCATGTATTCATATGTATATAAACATATTCTAGTTGAAGTATGAACAACTTTGTGAGATAAAGAATAAATATCACATAACATATAATTTTATTAATGCTTAAATACTATAAAATGTATCATACTGTCTACTCAATGTTTTTGGTTTTTTTGAGACAGAATTGTTAGGTAGCCCAGGCTGGCCTTGAACTCAGAATCCTCCTATCTCCTGAGTGCTGAGATAATAGGAAGTTACTTCCATGACTACCTATTTATGTTTTTCAAAAGCTAATCAGAGCTCAATAACTTAAGTAGAGCAACTTAGGAAAATGTTTTCTTTTCCTTTTTCTTCTTTTATTGTTATGTCTGAGATTGGGACTAAAACTTAGTTCTTAACATTTTAACTCACTGACTAGAGCTATACCAAGTGAGACACACCTCCAATCCTATGGGAAAGTAGTTTAAGGCCTTATTGAATTTTGCTTGTAAAAACAGAAAAAAAGAAACACCAGATTACTAGTAAATTTTCTGTGGTTTAGCTCTTGATCTCAGATTGTGATTAGTCAATCAAATGATGAGTAAAATGGAAAATCTGGCCATAATTTCTCTTTCACCTTCAAATCTGTTAACATCTAGTAATGTGAATAATCTTGAGGAACGACTCAATGTGTCATCATACATGTTCAATAAGGGTATACTTGCTTGATTATCACAATCCTCTTTGATTTCTAAGGTCTGCAATTCCCCAGTAGTGTTTATTTGGTACCTGGGTACTTATGAAAACAAACCCTCCTAAAATGTATTCTTTGCATAAACTTCGTTTCTGGAGCCACATATGTATTCATCCTTCTTGAAGTATCTCCAAAATGTTGACAGGTGTGAAAGTGAGCATCAAATTCTTAGTTTTACCTTTGCATTTAGATCTGCTGCTTCAGTGAAGACACTTTTTATAAAAGGAAATTGTGTTGCTGCTTCTCTTGGAAATGTTCTGGTTATATGGCAGATTTAATTAGTGTAATCACTGAAGTCTTGTGTGTACTTTGATTTGGGGAGGCCTATCCATTGCTGAGTTGAGGTATCCCAGAGAGAAGTGCAGTTTTTCATTGTTTTAACCTTTCAAAGGCAATTTCTCTATTTGTGTCAGTGAAGTACAAAGGCAGCCATGTCCATACTGATGCATACTACCCTTTCACATTCCATGGGGGTACCGGGTAGCATTTCAGCTAAGTTTGGTGGAAGGAGTGTGGGTAGTGCAGATATCATAGCCCTTGGGTTAGCACAAGGGGATCTACTGAAGGATGACATTCAGTATGGGACTTTGGCAGCCCTGTTCTCTCATCCAAAAGCAACTGAACTCAGAGTTTTAGTGAAACTTATTTTAAGTAAGACAAAGCAAGTGTTTATTAATAGGGAGAAACACAACTACCAGATGGTCTGGAGCTTTGTAAGATTATTATTATTATTATTATTATTATTATTGCTTTATGTAGTTTTATGAAGGAATTGGAATTAAACAAAGCTGCTTACATGGGCATGAATTTTGTGTATTATGGCTATTGACAGCTGCACAAGAAGCCAGCTCAGGATCACTGTGCATAGTAGATACCCAACTTGGAGAAGTATGCTGGATGCATAGGTGGAATTGTTAACACCACTGGGCCAAGATGGTGCATATATCCTTCTCAAAAAGTGGATCTGAGAATTTAAGTCTAGTCCCTAGAGTTCCTTTCTTTCCAGGGAGAAATTGTATGATAAAAATAATATTTGCCTTTGATGTGAAGGTTAGCATACCTGGTGGCTCCTGATTCATTATGGGAAGTACCATAATGACCAGATTTTCCTGTCTGACTTAAATACCCTCCTCCACTTGTGAATGCTATTTTCATCCTTTTTCCATAATGCTAATTACAGAAATTAGGAAAATTCATAAAAGAATAATCACTAAAATCCTAATATACTGATATTTTAAAAAGGTCTTGTTAACATTTCATTAGCCTTTTCCCAAAATGTGATAAAATTTGAAATTCGGTTCTCTGCAATGGACAAACAGAACTTACTTGCTGCCCAGAAAAGTGACTCCATTCTCCATTTTTCTGTAGGGTCTTACCTCATAGATCTGCTTCTCCTATAAGTTTCTTCTCATTCAATTTTGGCCCATTGAAAACTTTTCTTTGCCTAAGGAAAAGAAATAATGAGAATTAAAACCTTTGGGTTGGTTCTGCAAGTCTCACAAGACCAAATAGTAAGTCGCAAGCCAGCCATAATCTGTGAGAAAAACATGTTGTTTGTACTGCAACTCATGGTATCTTGCATGTCAGGTGGGAAGACCTAGAATAGAGAGAGAAAAGGAGCTGCAGGAGGGCGGGTAGAGGTGAGGAATGGAAAAGAGGACAAGGGAGGTGTTTAGCTTTCATTTGCAAGTGTGATACCCGCTGCTTTGTTTATGGATTTGATGCTATTCATACAGTCTTTGCAATATTAATTTTTAATTTATGATGCTCATTAGGAGACACTTAAAACAGAACAATTATCATTTATCTTGATATATTATTTACTAGGGCTGACTGTCATGGTTAGGACCTGTGATTTGTGAAAGGGGGTTCCAGAAGAGCTTCTGAAAGGTATTGGGGTAAAAGAAGAGATGCTTAGAAGCACTGATCAGAACTTAAAGCCCAAAGTTCTAATGTCGAAGTGAAAGCCACACAATCCCTAATCAAGACTCAGGAGGCTGCCACCAAGACAAGCCTGGAATAGTACTTAATGAACCCGCAGGATGATATTAATGAGACTCTCTGTTTAGGCCACCAGCTCATCAATTATTCATCCAGCTGCATTCCTGATACTTTGCTATCTTCCTCCTCTTTTTGTGTTGGTGTGATTACTTTTTTTTTTTAACCCTCCAACTCCTTACCTGGAATATAAACAAAGATTTCTGTTCTAATGCTCCCTCTTATTCTGTTCACACACAATTTCTCCTCAACAACTGACCATGATACCAAACACGGAAGTATGATATAGGAAACATGAAACTCTGAATGTCAGTGAATTAGGGATTCCCCTGACTGACTTTGGGCTTTCCTCGGATGCTGGCTCTGCCTTTGCACTGTCACCTTTCCTTATCTGTTTTTGCAGATAAATGCTCTCCTCATAAGGCTGTGAATTTCTAAAGGATAGCTGATGTGTATGGGGCATTCATTGAGCAAATGAGTGAATGAAAGTACAAATGAATGAATAGATATGCTTCTGTCTAACCCTGTCTATCTATAACCAAGGTCATGAAATAGAAACCTGAATACTGCTTGCAGATTTTCAGAGGAAACACGTGAGACTGGAAATATGATTTTGCATTTACAATCTCCTTCGATAGAGAAGGGTGTATCTGAAGACCTGTCACATGATACACAAGGCTGTTTGATGCCTACTTCTGCAGTGTTTATTCTATTTGCTTGCCTAGAAGTTAAAATAAGCCCTAGTTTTAGAAATAAAATTATGTTTTATGTAAGTGAGAGGAGACTTTGAATGAATGCTCTGGATGAAGACCAATGAGCTTACAACTAAGTAAAATTTGGGGTGGGATATCCCCCACCCCACTGGTTCACTCACTCATGGTCCAGAAGAAAATCGGTGAAGCCAGCTTCCTTTCTTTAAGCAGTGAAGTGGTAAAGGCTATGATGTGCATTCATAGGTGAACACAGTGAAGCTAATACAAGGCAAGGGCTGAAGGATTTTTGTTTGTTCTGAAAAGGTAGTGATGGACAAAAGAGGCAATTCTAGTGAAAGATGACAGTGAGTGACTAAGTGTGAGGAAATATGGATATTTTCCCCCATACCCATATCTCAACCTGTTGTGATAACAGTTCAAAGGTTACATTAGAAAGGATCTAATGCTCTGAAAAAAATCCCTGATATATTGACAAATATAAACATCTATAAATATATATGCATGTATGTACCTATTACTATATTTACATTCACATATGTATGTGCATAGATTCATTTCTCAGTTTTTTTGTGAGGGGGATCTGTCAAGGGCTTAAACTCTGGGCTTGGGTGCTGTCCCTGAGCTCTTGAGCTCAAGGCTACCACCCTACCCCTGGAGCTACAGTGCCACCTCTGGTTTTCTAGTGGTTAACTGGAGATAAAAATTTCATGGTCTTTAGTGCCTATATTGGATTTGAACCACTATCCTGAGATCTCATCCTCCTGAGTAGCTAGGATTACAGATGTGAGCCACTGCACCTGGCTTACATTTCTCACTTTTGGTGTTATAAACTACAAGGTCAATAGATTTGTATTCCATTTTTGCCTAATGACTTCTAATTTCTGAAAGCCCCCCCTCTAGTCACAGTTCTTTGCAGATCTATTTAGAGAAATATTGTTGGAAATTCTCTCTAAAGTTCTCTTGTGTTTTTGCAACATGGAAGAAAGTTTGAAGTCAAGGCCTTGCACTCACTGGACAGGTGCTCTATCACTAAAACCTTTCTGCAGGCCTTTAGTGCAGCCCTTATCAGTGAGTCATAGGATAAATGCAGGCTTGGACTGTGGCTGTATGTATTCCTAGGAGATCCTCAGACTGCTTGTCACAGACCAGAGTATTTGCACTTACATTGCACATTTTTTACATTGCATTTTTTCCTGTAACATCTCTGCATTGAAATGAGTTTACAGTTGCTTTTGGACATGTTTAGTGATAGTGGTTGTTATTTCTTACACAGGACTACACTGGTTTACAGCTGCACATTTTCCTACTTTTACTTCAGTGATGTGTGTTTTTGCACTTCTTGCACGGAGTTAGTTGTTTCCCTTAAAATTTCTTTGATTAAAAATAAATCCTATGATTTGGCATTTAAATAAAACAATTATTGTGCACACAAAAAGGGCAGGGAAACAAAGAAATAGATATTAGCATGGTATTGATGCCACAAAGTATGACACTGGGGAAACGACCAATGAGTTGCCTTTTAAGTTTTGAGAACAGGAAGATGCCTGTCCATACACGCATGATGCCTATTCAAAGTCAGGTTTTGCAATTTAGGCTGAGAGAAGTATTTTTTGAAATAACTTTTTAGTAAAAAGTAAAATGATGATGTATGCCAAGGGACAGATTCTTAGCCTTTGATCGTTTTCCTTGTGTGTCATAGTTTAAACAGACTGGGAACCATGGCTTTAAACTCTTCAAGTTTTTCTTTTTGCATTCTTTTTTCCTTTTCCTTTTTCTTTCTTTCTTTAGCTTTTCCTTTTCCTTTTTTTTTTTTTTTGTTGGTCATGGGCCTTGAACTCTGAGCCTGGGCGCTGTCCCTGAGTTCTTCAGCTCCAGGCTATCGCTCTACTACTTGAGCCACAGTGCCACTTCCTCATTGTTGTTGTTTCTGTTTTACTTTTCCCATGTAAGTTTTCTGGCAAAGAGATGTGTAATTAGCTTCATAATTTAAAATCATTAGAAAAGTAATGTTGATAATAGGAAGAAAATAACTGCCTTGAGATGGACTAGCCCTTTCTGATTTTAGTTTATCTTTGCATGCTAATGATGGAAGTAAACTCAGTGAGCACTTGATCCACTATTGCACTTCCTAATGGGGTCAATAAAAGCTCTCAAGCTAGGTGCAGTGGCTCATGCCTATAATCCCAGCTACACAAGAGGCTGAGATGTGAGGATCTAGATTCAAAGCCAGCCAGGGCACTTAAGTCTATGAGACTCTTATCCCCAGTTAATCTCTAGAAAGCTGAAAGAGGCTCTGTGGCTGGAGTGTAGGGAGGTAGCCTTGAGAGGAAGAGCTCAGGGACAGTGCCCAGGCTCAGATTTCAAGCCCCAGGACAGATTAAAAAACAAAACAAACAAACAAAAAAACCAACTCTCAAGAAGTTAGAGTTAGAGTTAATGAGCTTTTCCTTTTCTATGGTATCTATAACATATACTTTATACTGATGGTATGTGGGCATGTGGGCATGATCTCTTGATTTTTTTTGAGGGAGGTAAATAAAATTGGAGGCTGGCTTTCAGGTTCTCCTGGCTTCTTCATCAAAGAAATGTAGGTCATTGTGAAAGCAACACTTCAGGATACAAATTATAATTTTAGGTCCAAAGCCTCCTGAGATGATGGAGTACAGATTTTTGAGTATGCAAATGAGGACTCTAAACCTCAACAAAAGGAAATGGCCACTTGGGATCTCACAGCTTGCTTGTGATAATGATCAGGCTGTCTGCTTCAGTGACATGTCCCAACACCATCACATACATGGGACTGGCAAGGCAACATGTCATACAATAACTGGAGAAATTGTCACATATCTTGGTTATATATTAAACATAACAAAGTACAATTCCTCTTCTAAGTCTTTGTCTTGTATGCAGTGATGAACACATAGCGAGAATTTGTCACTAGCTAAGGACTTAATCCTAGGTCTGAAAGTACAGTTTCTTCCCCTAGAAGTTTTTTACTTGTAAGTCATTATGATTTTGATTATCTTCAACCTTCATCTTTTTATCTTGTTTCAAGTTTCCACATGAAAAACACTAACGTGTCTGAAAAATAAATGTAGCAATCTTTCTCGCATTTAAAAAATCCATAAGTAAGATTACCATAGGGATCAGAAGTAGGAAAAGTCATTTTCTCTTCTGTACTCTACTCCTTCCAATGGAATTGACTACATTTTACAGACCTATCAGCAAATACATCTGAATGGAATAACTTTCTTTTACTGAATCTAGAAGATAGCCATCAAGGACTTGTGAAAACAGAGAAGAGTGGATTTGTCAATTTATCTTAGAGGAAAAGAAGTATGAATCAGCCTGTCTTTTATGTTTTGTGTCAGATGAGGCTTCAGAATTCAAATCCAAACAAATACACACACACACACACACACACACACACACACACACACACACACACACTGAACAGGATATGTGTATTATGTGTATGTGTTTGTAGGGTGTCTGAATGTGTGTATACATGAATGCACACATCTATCAGCTAAAAAACATGATGAAGATTTTCTTCCATCTGTGGGAAATCTTAGTGTCTAAGAAGACCATTGTCCAGTGTTTCTACAAAGCCTGAGCTCAGTATTTCCATTTTCCATAAAGAACTTTACATTTACTTAGTCATTCTTAAAATTAATTTCATTTCATATGTATTGGTTTAGTAAAATAAATATAGAGAAAATTCCCAAGTAAAGAATAGAAAAGCAAAAAAAATAAAAACCTCAAAACAAAAAGGAACTTATTGCTTGCCTAGGCATGCATGAAGACCGGGTTCCATTTGTTGGTACCACAAACATGGAAAAGCCAGAAGTGGTGCTATGGCTCAAGTGGTTGAACAGTACCTAGAGGAAAGCCCAGGGACAGTGGTCAGGCCCTGAGTTCAAGCCCCAGGACTGGCAATGAAAAAGTGGAACTTACAAGAAAAACAACAGCCAAACAAAAAAGTCAAGAAAAGAAGAAGCTCTCTTCCCTGAAATCAAATAGAGAGGTCAGAGTAGAATAATTTAAGTAGCTTTAAAAAACTACATCTGAAATGTGATGCCTGAAAAGCATACCTGATATGAAGATCATGGTCATAATAGCTACAAATAGAAATTCTATGTGTATTACAAACCTGTCTCCTGACAGTCTAGAGAAAGTTAATCAGATGCACAGATTTCCATTCAAAATAGAATCATTTTATTTTACACGACTATTTTACAGCTTGAGGAGACTTGCTAGACTTTTTTGTGTGTGTGAATTCGTTATTGTCTTAAACATTTCTGGGAAAATAATTCAATGTCTGTGACAGGCATTGTTCAGCTGTGGAATGATATCAGAAGCAGAGTGGAGAACTGCTCCATCCAATTCTTACAACACCATCCAGAACCACCCCCAGGGTGGACAGTCTGGGTCTGTGTGCTTCAAAGTGGGTCAAAAATCACTGCTCTCATTACTTTTAGCTTAAAATTTTGTGGCTCACTTACTTATTCTTCCTGGAAATTTTAGCATTAATGAAGGTAGAAAACAGACATTAGGACATAGGAACACATTTGTGTCCAGCACAGCATCAACAAAATTTGAAATTTATTTTTATTAAAAGCCTTGTTCTTGCTTTTATTGCCAGATCATACATGCTTAGTAAGAAATGAAAAGTTTCAGCTCTTATTTTCAGTCGCAGTTGAAGCATCATGTTTTCAAGAGGCCATTTCTGTTCATTCATCTCACTCACCACAGCAAAAGATCAAAGTTAGGTTTTCTCCTAGTAGCTCTCATGTCTTAGTCATTAAAGGAGCAAAGCTTTTGAGTAACAGTATTACTCTTCCCTCTTGGATTTCTTTCCCCCCTTTACAAAATTCAATTTCCAGAGCAGCTTCTAAAGGGAAAATTCAATCATGAAATACTACAGAAGAGAGTACTGTTCTACTTTTAATATTATCCCCTTTTAATTTGGATCAGGTCATCTGACTTTTCTTCTTTTTACCCGGGGAGAACTTTTCATTTATTATTTTTATTTATATTTTAAGCATATAGCCTTTTGTCTGGTTGGGCAGTAAATTGACTTTGTCCCCTTTTTTCATTTATTTTCCTGTCTCTTGGTTGTAACATCTTCTCTCTGGAGTCTCAGGTTAGAAGTTTTCCCTTTTGTAAAACCATGACAGGTGCCTAATTGAATGATGAATGTCCCTTTATTACTCTGTAATTGAACTGCCAGCTTTTTGATTGGTTTGTAGAGATGCTCGCCCCTCGTCAGGCACTGCAGGGGGCTTGGTAGTTGGCAGTCTGGTCCTACCCTCCATCTGTCTAATCCCATCTAGCCCCTACTTGCTTTTTTTTGGGGAGGGGGTGAGGGGTAGAGAGGTAGGGAGTGAGTGGGGGAGGGAAGTCGTAATAAATTATGCTAATTCGATATGGCTCTGACAATGAGAAGATCGTATTGTTCCATGTATCTTGGGGGTAAATGCTCCAAGACATTTTGTCGTCATGGGTGCCTAGTCTGACAGGCCCTGGATGAAGATTAATGGGCCTCACCTGAGTGACAGAACAGGGGATTGTGGGGAAGAGAGGGTCATTCATCATACTCTGACAGGTGTCATTCAATCCGACAGCAGCTCCACCATCACCTAGCTAGCAGTTCCATTTTTCTGCCAGTTAAGCGAGGAGTTTAATAACATCCCCAGAATTAAAACTCATTCTTTGTAGCAGGTCTGACAGCTGAAAATAAGAAAATCAATTCTTCACATGTTATAGCAGAGTTAACTGACTGGGGCTTTGACTCTAATTTAGTCTTTGGGCTGCATTTCAAGCAAAGGGCTTTTTGTAAGACATCATCTATTAAAATTTACCCATAGTGCTAACTTTACCGGTGTTATTATTGTGGATGCATTAGAGATTCAGGCTTTCATACCTAGTGTCATTTTACTCCTTGCATGCTGAAACATGAACATAACACAGCAGTAGTGGGATCTCTCCTACTTCATTCTCATTAACAATGTTTACTGCCTCCCTCTTCATTAATATTGATCTCTACCCCAACTACCAGGGACTATAAGACAGACACTAATTTGAAGCATTTGGTATCATTAAACTGTTTACATTTTGGTTTCAGGAATCTTGGAAGAGAAAGGAAATGATTCAAAGATTAAGAAGGAAAGATAAACTTTGGTGCTTTAGGGTTGGCCTGATGAGTGATGACACTGTAGCTGCGTAGGTGTGGTAGATTGCAGAATATGACTGTGGATTTCTTTAATCCTTTTCTTCTTCTGGAGGGGAGTCTGTGTGCCCACATTTACAAATCTGTGCTGACAGAGTGTGCTGTAACTTTTAGCAACAGAAAATGGCAGAAGTGGGGTTTAGCACTGAAGCCATTTACAGTCTCTGCTTTTAGAAAATAGTGCCTAGAAACTAGGCACTGTTAAGAATGCATTCTAGAGGGGTGCTCGTGTCTTACATGTATAATCCTAGCAACTCAGCAGGCTGAGATCTGAATATCATGAGTGGAAGCCAGCTTGGGCACCAGAGTTGTATCTATACTTAACTAGGGGAAAGGCAAGACTGAGGAGTGAGTCCAGTCAGTAGAGCATCAGCTGTGAGTGAAAAAGCCACACAAGAGCAAGAGGATCTGAATTCCAGCCCAAATGCTAACTATATAACTATATGGAAAAGGGAGGCTACATGAGCTTCACTGAGTTGCTAGCGGATTAGTGAAGCATTCTTGGACCTTCCAGGCCATTTTAGCTATCATCTATATGCAACCACACAGAAGCTATCTTGAGCATTTTTTTTTGTTGGGTCAAGGGGTTTGAACTTGGCCTGGGCAGTGTGCCTGAGCTCTTCAGCTCAAGGCTAACACCCTGCACTTGAGCCAAGACCCACTTCCAATTTTCTAAAGATTAATTGGAGATTAGAGTCTCAGATTCTTTTGTGTCTAGGCTGGCTTTGAACCTTGATCCTCAGATCTCAGCTTCCTAAGTAGCTAGGATTACAGGTGTGAGCCCCCAGGCTCAGCTATGAGCATTTTAATTCAAAACAGTGGTCTACATGACAGAAGAATTGCCCTGCTAAGCATTGCCCAGAGCTCTGGCCCACAGAATTATAGCAAATGAAATACTTGTAGTTCAAAGGCATTGGATTTGGGAGTAGATTGTTATATATCACTGGACAGCTGGAACAAAAAAAGTGAGATGAAGGAGGCTGAGTACAAGAGCAAGGTACAAAACTGTTTTCTTATAGCACTGATGAAATATTTTAGTCTGAGGGGGACAGTATTGTCTTCCTTAACATTTCTGTGATTTGAGCACTTTTGTCTTCTCTTGTGCCCTTCTCCTCTAGTCCCATTCTTGTGTCTAAGACAGTAATAGCTTTCCAGTACCTCTTCTTGGATATAGAGGGGAAAAAAACACACAGATGACATTGTATGGGTTGTACAAATCCAAGTGTGGAATGGTGAAAGAACACCTTGAGCTTGAGAAAGAAAAATAATTACACAGGACAATCACATCTTGAGGGAATTCCTGAGTCCATGGACATTCCAGAGAATGAAACAAAAGTGGAAGTCATAGTGCAAGTGTTATTATAATTTGTGAGGCAGACCTTTACTTTTTAAAAAGAACACCCTTTAAAACAAACATCTGAAAACTCAAATATTGGGATCATTATAGATTGTCTTTGGAACACATGAGTACTATTCTTCCTGGTGAGTATTATAAAAGCCATGTACAATGGCACCTATCTATAATCCCAGCTTCCCTGAAAGCAGAGATAGGGAAGATCACAGAAAAGGTAAGCCCAGGCCAAAATTAATGAAATCTCATCATATAACTAATGAACTGGTCACTGTGATAGATGTTTGCATTCCTAGCTACATGAGAGGCTGTGGTAGGAAGATTGTGATACAAAGTCAACCCTGGGACATGAGTATGCAATCATATTTTAAAAACAACCTAAAAGGAACCCTACTGCACTGCTGGTGGGATTGTAAACTAGTTCAGCCACTCTGGAAAGCAGTGTGGAGGTTTCTTAAAAAACTGAAAATTGACCTTCCCTACGATCCTGACATACCACTTCTGGGCATCTACCCTGAACATTATAACCCAAGATATGATAAGGACACCTGCTCAGCTTTGTTCATCTCTGCACTATTCACAATAGCTAGGCGATGGAAACAATCCAGATGCCCTACTGCAGATGAATGGATACAGAAAATGTGGTATAATATATATATATATATATATACATATAATGAATGGAATTCTACATAGCCAACAGACAAGATAAAATAATGGCATTTGCAGGGAAGTGAATAAATCTAGAGCGAATCATGTTGAGTGAGACAAGTAAAGATCAAAGGAACAAAAGGCTCATGGTATCCTTAATACGTGGCTATTAGATCCAAACAGTACAAGAACAAGGACTCAATATTTGCATACCCAATGCTATGGACATAGTACTGGAAATATAAACACAACTAAATAGACATAAAAACCTATGACTCTATAGACATAATGTTTTATTACATAGATCAATATGTATCTATGATATACAAACCCTTAGCGTAATTTTGATTATGTTCTAAAAACTAAGTGCCAGTGATTGTATATAGAGATTCCTTTCTTGAATACTTGTTTGTTAAACATGTCATTTGAAATATGATGTAAAAATCAATATTAATAAATTCTTTAAAAAAAACCCTAAATCAACAAGGAATAAAGGCATGGCCAAAATCTAAAGCGAATCATGTTGAGTGAGACAAGTCGAGACCAAAGGAAAAAAAGGTGCATGGTGTCCTTAGTCTGTGGCTATTAGATCCAAAAGTACAAGAGCGAGGACTCATTATTCATGTTCCCAATGCTATGGACATGGTATTGGAAATATAAACACAACTACATAAACATAAAAATCTATGACTATAGATATAATGTTTTATTACATAGATTAATACGTATCTATGACATACAAACCCTCAGCCTAATTTCAATTATGTTTTAAAATCTAAGTGCCAGTGATTGTATATAGAGATTCCCTTCTTGAATACTTGTTTGTTAAATATGTCATTTGAAATATGATGAAAAATCAGTGTTAATAAATTCATTAATAAAAAAACTATGACAAAATTTTAGTGTTCCCAAAGACTCCCATTATTTTTAGAATCAATATCTCCAAACTTGCAGAATCATTCACTAAACATATGATTTGAAAAAATTACCTTAGCTTCTACCACAGGTTTCTTTTATCCTTGTTCAGGTTCTGCTGTTCCATTTCAACAGGCAGAGGCTTAATCCTGATATATTGTCCTTGGAATGAGGTAGAACTTCCAAAATTCACTTTATCTTTAAACTGAGCCTTGAAACCAAATTATTAATACAAATGATTAACTCACAATCGTTTAGCAGCTAGATTGATCAATTTTCTTTTTTCAGTCCTGGGGTTTGAACTCAGGGCCTGGGCTCTGTCCTTGGACTTTTTCAAGGCTAGTGCTCTACCACTTGAGCCACAGCACCACTTCTGGCTTTTTTCCCCTGTGTATGTGGTACTGAGGAATCGAACCCAGGGTTCTGAGCATGCTAGGCAAGCACTCTACCTTGAAGCCACGCTCTTGGCCCTGATCAGCTTATTTTTTTAAGGCACCTGTCATGATGCATACATACAAAAAAAAACCACTACATTTATAGTTTACAAGCTAACAGAAAGACTTGCACATGGCAGATGATAAGAAAACATTACACTTGCCTAGCAAAGCAATAGGCCTTGCATTCTAACCCCAGTACCACCAGAAAAAGAAAGAAATGTTTATCAGAAATATTACTGAATCAATTGCTTAGAGACCTTAGCATTTACAAGTTCTTATAATATAGAAAAATAATCTTTCTATAAAAGCATAGTTGAGATTTAATTATTCTAATTCACTATATAAATTTGAGAGTTTCTTTGAAATCATTGATGAAATAATATCATCCAAATGATGTTTTCTGAAGGAAGAATTATTAGTTTTTTCATTTTTCCTTTTTTATTTTTTTATTTAAAGAATTTATTAACGTTGATTTTTACATCATATTCCAAATGATGTGTTTAACAAACAAATATTCAAGAAGGGAATCTCTATATATAATGACTGGTACTTAGATTTTAGAACATAATTAAAATTAGGCTGAGGGTTTGTATGTCACAGATACATATTAATCTAATGTAATAAAATAGTAATTAAGATTCAGGAACGTCTAGAAACAAAGTACATATCTATATATCTCTATATGTGGATATTCATGTACTTTATATATACTATATATATATATATGTAGTCAAATGAGTATTAAGGCTATACAATGGGGAAAGTGTTATTGAAATAAATGGTGTAGGAAAAATTGGCTATATAAAAGCCAAAGAATAAAATGATTCATCTTACTTCATACATAAAAATCAACTCAAAATGGATTAAAGACTTAAATATAAGATCTAGAAACCATAAAATTCCAAGAAGACAATGGAGAAAACCGTTCTTGACATTTGCCTTAACAATGATTTCTTGAATATGACACCCAAAGTTTAACAACAAAAGCAATTAGATGAGTGGACTTCATCAACTTCAAATGCTTTTGGACAACCAGGAAATTTGCCAACAAGAAGTAAAGTAAAGTAATTTACAGAATGGGAGAAAATATTTGCAGACTATAAATATGATAAAGAGGTAATATCAAAAATATATATGAAATCCTATAACTCATAGCAAAAAGTAAAAGTAACTCAAAAGATACAGGACATATAAATTACAAACAGATATGTATGAAGTACTAACCACTAAGCACTAGTCATCCATCAGAGGACTGTAAGTCAGAACCTCAGCAAGAAGCTGAGCACCAGTGGCTCAAACTGGTAATTCTAGCTACTCGGGAGACTTTAATCTGATGATTGGCGTCTCAGATTGGTTTAGGCAGGAAATTCTGTTAGAATCTTATCTCTATTACCCATCAAAAAGCTGAAAGTGGAGCTGTGGCTCAAGTAGTAGAGTTTAGCCTTGAGTGAAAAAGCTAAGGGACAGCACCAAGGCCCTGGGTCAAACACCAGCACTGCCACAAAACAAAACAAAACAAACCTCAAGCTGCAAGAATCACTTCAGCTTTATCAGGATAGCCATTCTCAAAAAAGATACTTGTATTAATGACTGTAATCATAGCTACTCAAGAGGCTGAGGTCTGACGATCGCAGTTCAAAGCCCATGAAATTATCTCCAATTAACCACCAGAAAACCAGAAGTGGTGTTATGGCTCAAAGGATAAAATGCTAGCCTTGAGCTGAAGATCAGAGACAGCACCCAGGGACAGAGTTCAAGCCCAGTGACTAACAACAACAACAAAAACAGGATGTCACAAATATATCTTCACTCTGGTTTCATTTCAACATTATTCAAAATAACAGCCAAAAGTCCATGAGTGTATTAATGTGTAATGTAAATGTAGTATATACATACTATGGAATATTATTTATCTTTAACAAAGAAGGAGACACTGCCATGTCTATAGCTCAGCTTTCTGTTGATTAATTGGAGATGGAGTCGTGTGGACTTTTTTTGCCAGGGCTAGCTTCTACCTTCAGTCGTCCAGGTCTCAGTCTTCGGAGTAGCTAGGATTAAAGCCACCAGAGCCCAACTTACTCCCTTGTATGTAGATCAACCATGCCTCAATTGTGAGTTTTAAAATGCTAGTAACATGTGGAATGATAATACTTACTAATGTTATGTAAGACCGAACAACATAACTTAGCAATGCACTTAGCTTTGTAAAATGAAAGGTAAGAGCTAATTAATGATGAGCAATTAAAAAAAAAGAATCAAATGAGTTGGTCATAGGCTCTATAGTTTAGGATTTAGCTATGGACAATCATTTTTTTCTCTGTAAGTTTTTTCTCTGAATTCAAAAATCAAGCCTTCCTCCCGAGAACTGATTTTATGGGGATCAACTTGTGCAACAGAGACTAAAGCAATTAGTCCAACCTGAAGATGACTTTCTATCTACCACCCTTACTATCATTATATCTTACTAATTTTTTGAAGCTTAAATACTTTTTACTGTAACTATTCTTTATCATATTTTAAAAAATAGATCTTTAAGACAATCCTCTTATAGCTGTTGAAATGTATAAGCAATTACATTGAAGTTTGTTTTGTCTTTAGTCCAGAAAGACTTTCTACATGAATGTCTATTCCATGGCATCTTTATATCTGGTAAGAATTTTTCTCAATAATAAAAATCTCTACAATGTACCATTTTTTGTTGTTTTTTTAACTGTATTTTTTTGCCTTTTCTTTTTTGGCACTGGGGATCGAACCCAGGATGTTGCACTTGCTAGGCAAGCGCTTTGCCACTGAGCTACATCCCAGCCCTCATTGGTTTGTTTTTTTTAAATAATATGGCAATACTATCTATGGAAGAATAGGTTGCAAGGAAATCATCATTTCTTTTTCTTTGTTTTTTTTTTTACCCCTTTCTCATATTCCTCCTCATGCTCCCTCTTTCCTTCTCTCTCTTTCTCTGGATGTCCAACCCAAAGCCTCTTACATAGAAGACAGATGCTCTTAGTGCTGACTCAAATATGGGCTCTGGACATCATCTCTTGGGAGAAGATGAAGAAGAATTAAAAACCATGGGAAGGAGCAATTACACAGAATTCATCATCAAAGATGAAAGTCTTAGAGGACAAGACTCATGAAACCTGACAGCATGAGCAAACCTCAAGCTGGAGAATGACAAATAGGAATGCTAAAACCACAAATGCTCCAACAGACTTCATTTAGCTAGGGAAGGAAGCAAAGGGCCCAGCCATAGTGAAGATTCAGTCAGGCTGACAGCACAGGCGGGACAGAGCCTACTCTGTAGCATGACTTGAAGTTTCCATTTGGGGAAGCTCCAGTCAGGGGAGCAACATTCCAGTGGGTGGGTCTCATGTCAGGGAGGTGGATTTCATCTGACTACAACTGCATCAAAGGCTGACTTTGGCAGCGGTTTCTGGCCTATCATTTTATAAACAGCCTTTTCTTTGCAGACTTCCAATGTGAATTTAGACCTCAGCGCAGATTCTGTCTCACATCTTTATTTTGTGTCATCACGTTCTAATCCGATGACAAACAGTTGGTCTGAGATTTCAGTATATTACTATATTAGTGCAATTTATGTCCTATGTGGGAGTTGATGATGTGTAAAAACTATACTGTGGACTCTCCTGGATTCTAATCCAGCACCCAAACGGATAGTGTTGCTCTGGTGATCACAGTGGCACTTTATTATGAAATCAAATGTTGAGTTTGTGGTCCTGGCTCACCAGAAGGCACTGGCAGCAATATGAATCACATTTCCTAAAATCTGAGCCAAAGCTTGGCCACTCACCTTTGACGGCTCACCACTGTAATTTACTATCTAATTGTGCCATTTCTGCTTGATAAGGCTTGAAGAAATATTGTTTTAAATTTATAATCTGTCTTAAATAAGCCAGATACATATGGTAAAATGGATCCAGATGAGAAAGACAGAAGATAAATACCAAGGTGATTTGTACAGATGCCATTGGCTAGCCAAGGAGCCAAGGATTCAGTGGCTTGGTTCCTTTACTTAGTGAAAGAAGAGATGCTGGATGGCAAACCAATTAGCCAAGTGCATTCTCAATCCAAGACTCCTTCAGCTGTTTTTCTAAAAAGAAATTTCTACAACTGAACAAGCAATGTGCTCTCCTAGCACATCCTGGAATTAAAAATATGTGGGCTCAAGAATAATAGGAACTAAATCAGTTTCATAAGCCTGAGTCTGTTCATTGTCAGAGAAGACAAATCATGCAGAAAATCGGGCCAACTTAACACTTGATTTAATGAGGATTTCTCAGAGAAGACAAATGATCTCCAAAATTGTCATGATCCGGTCTCTGTCTGGAGAGGAAAGCCTAGATCAGGATTGGAATTTCAGCAAGAGAACTTGCTGCCTCCGGGAGCAAAGCCTCATCCTAAGTCTCTTGGCTTGATGCTCTACTTCTCACGGCTGCTGTGTTCCTGTGTAATGAATGGTCAATGAATATTTTTTTATGTCTCCTCTCCTTGTGACTTCACCTTTAATCCTTGCTGAAATAGAAACAAATGATGTCATGTGGTATTAAATGAAGTTATTTCTCAACAAAGTCAATTATTTTCATTATAGCCTCTAGTTTATAACTTCTTGTTATTTTTGTCAGGTTAATGGAGACCTTGTGGGTTATGTTCTTTTTGGGAAATCTAAAGCGTAGGGGTTTGGGGAGGGACAACTTACTATTGTTGTGTGGCTATTGTAAGACTCCCAAAAGAAGGAGTATTAGATGATCAGAACTTTAGTCATGAGACATGCCCTCAGTTTTCTTAGGATGTTTAATAGACAGATACTGGCTTATTAGGCATTCCTTTCCTTGAATGCTAGTCATTGTTATTTTCAGTTGAATATTATTAGTAGATAGGTTAAGAAAGCACATTTTTCTACCAGTATATATTGATTTTCCTATCTGACTGGACTTGCCTCCATGAAGGTGCCAGTTTCATCCATCAGAAACATACTCAAAAGAAATAAAATATAAACCACATAGACAATTGTGAATTCCATAGCAGCTGCATCATAAAAGACTGAAAATGATTCCAACAGTACATTTTATTTGACCTACTGCATTTAAAATATTTCAACATGTAGTCTTACACATACCAGCGATAATTGTCATCACATTTGTCTTTTCACTATCTTTATTAGAAATTCACCACGTAGACCATATTTTAATTTTGACTAGCTTCACTGTAAGTACACAGTAAACACATGTGGCTATTGGCTACCACATTAGATAACCCAGATCTAGACCAAACGTGAGTTCATTCACTATGTCCAAAGTGTGTCTGTCATAGTGGTGTGCCTGGGTCTGATTTTATACAATGTAGATTTAATATTCTACATTATTTCTTCTGTCAGGGAGGTTGGCAGAAAAAAATGTACTAAGAAAGGAAAAACATAATTTCAAAATATACTTTTCATTATTTCTGCAGAAAGTATACTATTCTATGTTTTTAATTTGTTCCATATAACAAGCTCCATCTTTAATTTTTATTTACTCTAGTAAGAAATGACTATGACGCTAGTCTGACTAGTTAAGCAGATGAAAACTTCTAAGTTCAAAGGGAAAAAAAACCTAGAAAGGCATATTTAAATCGAGGCTTTATAATATAAGAGGACTGAACTTGAAGCAGGTATCAGTAAACTGTTCCTACAAAGAGTCAAATAGTAAATAGTCTTGCTTTTGTGGATAACCCATTTTCCCATGAGGTTCAAAGTAGCCATGGGAAATACGTAAATGAGTAGAGTGTATGAGCAGAGGAATATTGATAAGCCTGGGATGGGGTCGGGGACAGTGGGCATGGGGTGAAGGTGAATGCGGGCGTGTTTGTGTGAGGAGGATGTGTAGAAGGGAATCAGCTGTGTTCACCATCTTCCTAATGATCTCTCTCACCATGAAGTGGAGGAGGCACCCAAAAGGATCAGACAAAGGAGCCAGTCGATTTGTTAGGAGATCACTCAATGGTCAGTCAAGCATGTGGCTACAGTTCCTGCTGCTCTTTTACAAGGTAGAGTCCAGGTTTATGTGGGCCGCAAAGCCCACTCTGGGAGCTAAGTGGCTTCTTTGCTCTTTTAAGAGTGAATGTGGGCTGTGGCTCAAGGGTAGAGCCGTAGCCTTGAGCTGAAGAGCTCAAGCCCCAGACCAACAGAAAAAAACAGAAAAGAAAAGAGTGAAGGTGTTCTGGGAGGCCATAGATTAGGGAGAAAGAGAGAAATGGAGATGCAGTGTGTGTGCCCCCTCCCGCCCCCCAGGCAGCCTCAGTGAACCTGCTGGTGCTGTCTACACTTGAGTGGACATAACTTAGTAAGTAATCAGGGTGAAGGTGGGGAAGTGACTTGAGAAAAGGCCCTGAGCCTCAGGACCGGCACAAAAAAATAAAATAACTGCTTCCCTTTAAATCATTGACTTAGGCTGCAGACAGTGATTCACCCAGAAACGCCAAGCTATTTCTTATTTTGTATATTTATTATAAAAAAATGACAGTTTAGATTGTTGTCCTTAATGTACTATGTTGTCTCTCATCTCCTTTGCTGTCCCTTGGTTATCTCATATTGGTATAGTATCTCACTTTGTTATCTGATATATTGAATTTATTTGTATTTGGATATTTGAAATTTGATAGGGAAGGGGGGAAAACCAAGACGGGTGTGGGGTGTGGGGGGGGAGGGAAACGGGTACCAAGACATGTGAAAGGGTATCAATGTATGTGAATTAATGCACCTTCTATCTGGCAAATATCATGGAACCCTTTTACTAATTACAATAAAAAAAATAAAAAAAAAATGACAGTTTAGGGGCCGGGAGTTTGCCTAGTGGTAGAGTGCTTATCTAGCATGCACAAAGACCCAGGTTCGATTCCTTGGTACCACATACATAGAAAAAAGCCAGAAGTGGTGCTGGGGCTCAAGTGGTAGAGCTCTAGCCTTGAGAAAGTCCAAGGACAGTGCTCAGGCCTTGAGCTCAAGCCCAGGACTAGCAAAAAAATTGACAGTTTAATATAAAATAGAATATATATTAAAGTAGGATCTTCATTTTGCTGCAATTAATTCATTCTTCTCTGGTTGGAGAAAAAATATTATATTTCTTACTCTTGGAAATTAGTCAAATCTGTACTTGCTCAACTTATTTAATTCTGGGTGACTCTCAGTAGCATTATCTCATCTGGGAGATGTAAAATTGCTCTGGCTTTGCTTCATTCTTTCTTCTCTGATATACCTGAACATGGCAACACAAGGGAGTTATGCTTTTGTAAGATGGGTAGAATAACCAGTTATAGCTCATGGAAAATGCAGACATCTTTTCAAGAAGGATGGAAATGGGAAAAAGTAATTGCCTACCTATAATGGCACTTAAATATATGATTAGATTTTATGAAATGTGGTCCTTTTAGGGTTGAGACTGAAGGAATCATACCTTGCTAGTGAGAGCACAAGATTTGGAATCAAGGATACAAATCTTAAATTCTTGCTTGCTATGTGGCCTCACATAAGTGACTTCCTTTTTTGAGATTCCTATTTTACTCTACTTAAAAATGAAGCCCAAACAACCTACAATATATTGTGAGTACTGATGCTATTATTGTGTGGCATCTATTTGTATATATGTCTAATTCAAACAGTATAAAAATCATGCCTACAATCCTCACTACTCAGGAGGTTGAGATCTGAGGATCACAGTTCAAAACCAGAGGAAGGACACTCATTGAGATTCATCTTCAACTAACCACCAAAAAACTGAAAGTGGAAGTTGTAACTGAAGTGGTAGAGTGCTAGCTTTTGGCAAATAGGCTCAAGGACCGAACCTAGGCCCTCAGTTCAAGCCCAGGCTCACCACACACAGACACACAGACACACAGACACACACACACACACACACACACACACACACACACACACGATGCATGAGAGAGAAAACTATTAACAGTTTATCCAAAGGCAATTATTATTCCATTACACAATATTTCTTACTATTAACAGTTTATCCAAAGGCAATTATTATTCCATTACACAATATTTCTTACTATCAGAAAAGGTATTAAAATGAAGCAAATGTTTCTTTTAATACAGACTATAAATCATTTCATTTTGGAATGAATTTATTGGACAGTAGAAATCTCACTGTTTACTTTAGGGAGGAAATTCTTTCATAATATAGTAACGTTTTCACCTTTTCTAGTTTTTCATCATGGTTCCTATTTTTATTTTACTATTTAATACTGACCAGCAAATATCCTACTACTCAGAGAGTAGAATTTTAGTAACATCTCAAATTCTCTGTCTCTTTCTTTGTCTCTTTCTCTGTCTCTTTCTTTGTCTCTCTCTGTCTCTCTATCTGTCTCTCTCTCTGTCTCTGTCTGTCTGTCTGTCTGTCTGTCTGTCTGTCTGTCTGTCTCTCTCTCTCTCTCTCTCTCTCTCTCTCTCTCTCTCTCTCTTTCTCTCTCTCTTTCTCCCTACCTCTCCCACCCCCAGGAGACATGCCTCTGTTATTCCCAGGAACTCCATCTCTGAATTTTCTTCTCTTGGCTAAAAATATAAATCAAATACTCAGTTCCATTCGGAATTTAGGCCTCTGCCTTGGTTGCTGTAAGAATCAGACTGCATTATTTACAGCTACTGGTGTCCAGGTTTTCATCTCCACAGACAGATGGGTGTTTTAGTGCAGTCACCTTTAAGATATCCAGAATACAAGCTGTTGATCCTCTGTGGATTGTAAATTTCTAGAGTTGGGCTTCTTGGCTCTTGTCGTGAGGCAAGTTTTATGATCACTATTACATTAGCTCCTCTGAAATGTTGGGAAGCCGGGTGCCTCCATCCTATTAGGATGCCTTGCCTTGACTTTCCTACCAATAAAGTTGTTCTCAGGCTAGAGTTCATCCCATTAAGCATCTTGAGAATTGCTTCTGGACTAAGAACTATTTCCCCCACTGTCTGCTCTAAGCCTCAGAGTCTCCAGCAGCCTACATGCTTTGAATCTAAGACAAAGCTTACAGACTAACAGCTTTTTTTTTATCACCTTCCATCAGGCAACTAAGCCTCCAGGTGGATTAGGAGGGCTGTGTAAGAAGCTTAGAAGCCAGCAGATGTCAAGCTTCAGTAAAGGTCATTGCATTGGGCTATTCTTTCTGGACACTGATTTCCTCCTGGACTAGTGTAGAATGGGAAAGGAGGACTTGGCATTGACATCTGGAATGCTAAGGTGGGAGAGTCCTGTGTGACAGATGTGCACATGTCTAAGAAGCTAAGCCTCAAAGGGCAATAGGCAAAAGGACACTGGAATGCAAATGGAAAAAAATATTACTTGAGGAACTCTTCCAATAAGATACGCCAAGGATTACTGGAATGTAGGCTGCCGTAGTTTGAGGATAAAAGTTTTCTTATGCAAAAATACTCATTTCTTCTTCAGTAATAAAAAAAAAAGTAAGTGAAAGGTGCACCTCATGGTTCCCTCTAAGAAATACAGATGTAGGGAAGTTCTATACTGTCTAACTGGGATTAATGCCTCAAGCACTAACCTAGTAGGATGCAGTACAGTATGTTGCTGAAGAGAAGCAGAATGAAGGAATGCACGTGAACAATACGAGAATGATTATGGGAACATAAAATGATGTGGGTACTGGCTCAGTGGAGTTGAACAACTAAGTTTTCACTGCTCCTGCATAACTCACTGATGGGCTATAAGAGCACTGTAATGAACATAACCATGCATCTGGTTTTCCGCTAACAGTTGTAAGTGCCAGGATCATACCCACAAGGGAGGATGAAGCAAGCTATAGGTCCCATATCTGGTTTTCTAGAACTCTGCTTTCTCAGCCTCAACTTTCTCCAAGATGTCTGACTTTCTAGCAGAAAACCAAAATTCATTGTAAAATGCAAGCTGTTTCCCCCTTTAAAACATTTGACTAAGTCATTGCCTTGATCTTCATACTCACAGGCAAATTTCTAGTTTTGAGCTGAAGAACTTCATGTTGGCAAAAGGCAAGGAAGGAAAAAGATACCGTAGATGTCTGCATCAGACTATTTCATCCTATACGCGTGCGCCATGGGTCCAGGGCTTTATACCAATTTCCTTTCTATTTCCTGGGATGCAAGCTAAAAATAACTTCATACCAGATGGATGGAAAGCAGGGATGTAATTAGGAATTGATTTGTATTTGATTTAAATGTTGAAAATAATCTTATTGCCAGGGATTCCAACTCATTTTTCTCTGACTTGAAATCTGGTATTTCTGAGGGTAAGGAGGAGAAGGTCCTTACATGGCAATATAAAACCCAACACGATCTGGTAAGGCCTTGGAGTGTCTTGCTTACAAAGGTTCTTGTCACTAGGAGTCCTCACTGGAGCCATGCCAGTTCCCTGGGGAAGGCTGATATCTGCTACTTGCAGAGTTGGCTGTCAGGTTGGTCCTGTGTGTTTGTAATTAACTATGATGTCTGGATGTTGATAGAGTGAGTCTAGCCAATGGTTCCCCTCCAAAGAAGGGTTTCCTGGCTAGCTCTCCAGTGTTAGAAATGCCAAGTTGGGAGTTGCCTGGAGACTCTAGAGATGCAGATTTCATTTGGCTGGGATCTGGTTGTGAAGCCAAGTGCTGAGGAAACAGATCAGAGACCAAACCTGAATTGTAATCAGTGGGTGTCTCCAACCATTTGGCTCCTCTGCTTTCCAATGTTATGTTTAAATGTTTCAGAGCATATTTAGTAAACATGTCACTAGCAATTGCCAGTCCTCAGTCTCTTCCCATTCTTTCCTTAATGGTTTTCTCTTTTTCAGTGGGTCAGCACAGTAGACTGGTTTTACAATATAGATGGATGTGTTTGCGTGTGTTTTAGGCTAGCCAGATTTGTTTTTATTACCTCTACGGCTTATTTATAACATTCACTCCTTATGAGTCAAGTTAGCAATATGCATTTCTCACTTCTTGCACCAGAACTTGGCTACTTCTCTCTTGAGAAAGCTGAGCTTATAATCCACATTAATTATCATAGCTTAGTTTGAATTTATATACTTGTATACTTTGGGGGGGGGATTTAACTCAAAGAACCATATTTCTTCGTGTTTTAGCCCACACAGGATTCAGCCAGACTTTGCCAACTGGGAAGTATATGCTTTTTTGCCATCCATGGGTAACAGAAGACCTGCTCTCACCATAAGCCAAGAATGTGGTAGTACCATGCTCTTGGGCCTCCAGAACCAGAGCCCATCTTGCAATACCATTGTGTTGGAGAAAATCTCAATGTGAGTTTAAGGTCCATGAATCCTAGTGGGTTCATGTACATCACTACCAGTCATTCAGCAAATATCTACTAAATAATTTCTACACAACAAGATCTGTGCTAGAGCCAGGTGCTAGTAGCTCAAACCAGTAAGCCTAGCTCCTGAGGAGGCTGAGGTTGGAGAATCATGATTTGAAGCCAGCACACGCAGGAAAGCCTAAAAGTATTATCTCCATTTAACTACCAAAAAGAGCCTGAAGTAGAGCTATAGTTCAAGTGGTAGAGTGCTAACCTGGAACAAAAAGAAGCTCAAGGACAGTTCTAGGCCTTTAGTTTAATTTTCATGACTGGCACACGTGCACACACACACACACACACACACACACACACACTACATATCAAGTGCACAATTGGAATTTCTTATCTTTAGAGAGCTTAGAACAAGTAATATCAGAAAAGCAATAAGCATGGAATAATTTTTAATTATAGGAAGCATAGAAACATAGGGTAAAGCCAGTAAAGCCAAGTCAGAAATGTGAACCAGAAGATCAGTTCTGAGACTGGGCATATATGCATTCTGGATAAATATTGTTCAAAGTATACTTTGTAGATGAGTGACATTGCTAGTTGTTTCTAGTTTGAAATAAGACAACTTTACGGATTTGGAAAGTTTTAGAGCAATTTGGTATTGCTGTGCAGTCCAAGAATGCTATTGTGACAAATTGGAACAGAGTATTTAAAAAAAAATACACCATCTGCCTAGTCTAAGAAGTAGACAGCCCTTTCTCTGTTCAGGGGAAGGTGTCTAGAGGCTATCAAAATGGTTTAGTGATTGACATACAGCCGTAGGCTTTCCTACAACACGGCCTCTAACAAAGCCATGCTGTCCCGAACCTCCAGCAATAGAATTGTTTACCCTTATACCAAAAAGTTGGGGAAAGCACCAAAATCTCCCTGAGGTGTGTGCCCAGGCCGACTACAGGGGTTTGTGCTGTGAGAACTAAAGTCCTCATGCGATTGTCAAAAAAGAAAAAAACATGTCAGCAGGGTCTATGGTGGTTCCCTGTGTGCCAAATGTGTCCAGGACAGGATCAAGCGCTTTCCTTATCGAGGAGCAGAAAATGGTTGCGACATGAAAGTGTTGAAGGCACAAGTACAGAATCAGAAAGCTAAATAAAAATAGGAAGCTGCTTGTATGTGCCTAGGATGCAAGAAGTCTATAAATTGCTACTAAAGAAACTCTTTGATAAATAAAAAGGCTTGCATAATAAAATGTCAGAAGGCTTAAAAAATAGAAGTAGACAGGTAAATAGTGGACATTACAAAAGTAAAAAACAAGTCCTCCCACATATAAGTGTAGCAGACTGAATAACAGGTCCCCAGAAGATAGCCAAATTCTAGTCCCGAGAACTCACAAATATTATCTCATATGAAAAAATTAAGAATCTTGGAATAAGGAGTTTTTACTGTTGCTTAGTCCATTCTCTGTGAAGAAAATAGACTAGGGTAATTTATAAAGGAAAGAAGTCAGAGCCAAGCGAAAAAGGGGGTTTCTTTGAGGAAAATATGAGGAAATCATGAGACTAAAGAACCTGAGGGAAATCTAGAACAATGTAGTAGGTAGAACAAAAAGAATCACAAACTCTCCCAATCAGGAAAAATAATCCATATTGTTACCTTTTAAATACAGCTGTCCTAATCACTTGCTTGGGTCAATTGCATGGATCAACTCATGTCAGAGTGGCATGACTCCTACATGGGATGTTTAGAGGCTTTACAATGTTTGCTCTCATCTGCCACAAGATTGGGTTAGCTTCCTGGAGATTGAGAGACCAGGCAGACAGAGGCACTGACTTTTCTAATTGTCCATCTGAGCCTCCAGAGATATGTGAGCAAGCACACATAGTTAGGGACAGAAAGACACAGAGAAGTCCAGAAGAACCAACTTAGCTGATCCCAGACCCACTTAAAAATATACAGAGCCTGCCACGCACCTGATCCTAGCTACTCAGGAGGCTGACATCTGAGGATCAAGCTTCAAAATCAGCCTGGGTAGCAAAGTCCTTCAGATTCATATCTTCAATTAACCATCAACAAAGCCTCAAGTAGAGGTGCATCTCAAGTTGGTAGAATGTTAGCTCTGCCAGGACAGTGTCAGGCCTTCAGTTCAAGCCCCAGGACTGTCACACACAAAAAGAAAAAGAATACACAGACCTAAATAAGGCAGTTTTCATTCTAGACCACACAGGATGGAGTTTTAAAACGAAATTATAGAGAAAATGCTGACCAGTCCAGAAGAGAGGAACAGGAACATCCAAAAAGCAGAATAGAGAAGAGCTTAATAGAAGTATTACTTTACAAAACCTAGATACATAAGGCCATATAGTATGATGCTAAATGAAAGGACCTCCAGGATATAGAAACAACAGCCATATAACGAGTAATTGTTGTCCTTCATGTACTATGTTAGTTCTTATCTCTTTTGCTATCCCTGGCTATCTCATATTGTTACAGTATTTCGCCTTGTTATCTGATATATTGTATATATCAGTATTTGGTTATTTGAAATCAGATAGGGAAGGGGGAATAACAAGATGAGGGGTGGGGTGGGGGGAGGGAAATGGGGACCAAGACATGAGAAAAGGTATCAATGTATGTGAAGTAATGCACCTTCTATCTGGTGAATATAATGTAACCCTTCTATTAATTGCAATAAAAATATATGGGAAATATTAGTTTATGATAAAAGACATGATTAGACATGATTAGAGTTTCTTGCTAGAAAATGATATTTCTTTGCAGTTTATAACATGTTAGAAAAAAATTACTACATGGATGTCTGGAGGAATTTACATGTGGCCATAGGGTATAAGGAACTGAAACTCAACAAGAGTTTCATAAAAGCCGACACCCCAAATCTCTTATTTTTAGAGGCAGAGTCAAGGGGCAACTTGTTGAAGGTGTAGTTCTGTGCAACTGAAATTTGCAATCAGTGCTAAGACGAAAGCTGAAAAATTGTGAGTTTAGATTCTGATAGTGCCAATGGAACTACATTTCACCTTCCTGAGACCACATCCATTCATCCTTATTCATCCCATGCAGCAAACTGTGCACTAGGTGTTCCCTGTATGATGGACTTGAGGGTTAGGTAAAAGAAAGTTAATGAAGAAGACGGTGGACACACACACCTATAGATCTCATAGTTTGGCAATGAAGACAGTTAAACAAGCACATATTAACCTTTGGCATGTAGCTTTCTTGTGATCTTCTCAGAGATATCATGTGTATCTTTCTGCCTCTGTAATGTCTGTCAATATGTTCCTCCAGACTCCATCAAAGCCCTTAGCATCCATAACTTCTAGCACAGCTGGTTGAAATCCTGTATCAACGGAATCACTACCGAAGCAGGGAGAGTAGAGTCAGAAGATATGAGTAAGAAGCAGTGCATCTGAGGGGGGTTTTGGGGTTCCCAGGAGTCTCTTTGTATCAGGTCATGGTGTACATTTTTTAACTTCTGCTATAAAACACACCTACAGATCACAAATTAGATATATTATAGCCAATGTTAAAAACATTTCATAATTTACCAGAATAAATCAATCAGTGTTTCCTAGAAATATTGGAACTGAAATGAGTTGAGTAAAAACAAGGAAATCTGTAGAGATTTTGTTGGCTTACAGGTATTTCTTGAACTATTGATTCCCAGGGACTAAAATATTTTGTTACTGCATATGGCCATATAAAATGATGTTTATTGAAATGAACACAAAGAAATGGAAGCAAGAGGGTTTTTTTAGTGTATTGTTTGCTGTTACTTCTTTTTTTCTTTCTTTCCCCCATTAGATTTATTCTCTGTTGTCCTTGCTTTTGATTTCTGTACCCTTTGTCTTGTATATAAATATATCTGATTGGGAGAAGGGAAGAGGAAACACAGAGAAGGTGAGACAAGGGGTGAAACAATGCAATAGTGATACTCATTAGACACTAAATTGGTAATAAACTTTACAAGTTGGCAGGAGAAGGGAGTTTGGGGGGAAGCAGGAGGTGACACTTAAAATGAAATGTACTTATTACCTTATTTATGAAACTATAACTCCTCTGTACATCAACTTTACAATAACATTTTTTTTGCCAGTCCGGGGCTTGAGCTCAGGGCTTGATCACTGTCCTTGGACTTTCTCAAGGCTAGAGCTCCACCATATGAGCCTCAACACCACTTCTGGCTTTTTTTTTCTATGTATGTGGGACCAAGGAATTGAACCCGGGTCTTCATGCATGCTAGGCAAGCACTCTACCACTAGGCCAAACTTCTGGCCCCTACAATAACATTTCTTAAAAAGATGAGATAGCCTAAACACATAAACATGTGTTTATGTGTTTATGATGGAAAAATGGCTTCCAGGAACATTTTTTATAGTTACTTGTAGAAGGAACCAATTAATCAGTTCACAGAAAACAGTCAGCCTTCCATTAATAGGACCAATTATTCAAAGTTTGTTGCTTTATATTACTGGACACTTTAATCCTTCTGTGTACCTCTCTACATATTAGAACTTCCATCCAAAGGCCTACTGAGGAAGGCAAAATTTGTATCATCTAAAAATTAATAATACATTTTAAACTTATTGTTATTTTTCTCTTTAAGTAGTTGTATAAAGGAATTTCAATTCAACATGTCAATTTATGAGTACGATATATCTCAGTCAATGTCGCCTATCCTATTTCCTCTGCAGCTATCTCAACCACACTTATGCCTTCACGTTACCTGCTTATATTTCACGTGTATACATTGAATATCATAGCTGTAGCTGTCCATGGGACATCATTATTCTGTACTTGAGGGTTTTATATTTGTGGATTTTATTTACTTCACTATCGTAGTCCATGTTTATAATAGTAGTAGGCCAAAAGTAGATAACTAGAGCAGATTTTTTCGTCTCCAATTCTTTTGTTTCTGGTGTTCATTCCCTCCATGATTTCTGTTTCTCTACCCCTATAAAGTAGTAGAAATGTCTAGTAAAAAGACCATGAGGCCTGGTGCCCTGACTCACACCTGTAATCCTAGCTATCCCCAAAGCTGATATCTTTATGTTGTTGTCGTCGTTGTTGTTGTTGGGCTTGAACTCAGGGTCTAGGCATTGTCCCTGACTTCTTTTGCTCAAGGCTAGTATACTACCATAAAGGCTGAGATCTAAGACTGGAGGTTTGAAGCTACCACCACAGAAGCCTGGTCAGACTTTTTTATTTGTGGGTCATGGGGCTTTAACATGACCTGGGAGCTATCCCTGAGTTCTTCCGCTCAAGGCTACCACCTTTTTCCTCGAGGTTAATTGGAGATTAATGTCTCAGGTCCTTTTGTGCCTGGGCTGGCTTTGAATCTTGATCCTCAGATCTCAGCCTCCTGGATACTAGGATTACAGGTGTGAGATGTAATCGTTGCCCGGCTTTGGTCAGACTCTTATCTCAACAAAGTTACCAAAAAATCTAGAAGTGGAACTGTGGCTTGAGTGGTAGAGCTCAAAGCCTTGAGCAAAAAGAAGGTCAGAGACAGCATCCAGTCCCTGAGTTCAAACCCTAGAATCAGCACACATGCATACAAAAACACCATGGGGTAGAAGGCTAGGGAGTAGACGGTTATTCTTGACTCAGAGACTATGTGACTTTTGAATGGACACAAGACAGCATATTCTAGACTTCTGCTGGGAAGGAGGGTGTTACTCTGATCAACAAATAAGGAAGGCACTTCACAAAAACTAAAACATCATGGAATGCAATGTAATATTTACATGTGAAGTCTTTGACATTATGCTCTTTGGGAATTATGTCTGCAGAAGTTCTCTGTTCAGGCCAAGAAGGGAGAGGACGCTGTGGAAGGATAATCATGGGCCCTTTTGTTATGTGGTTGAAACCACAGAATGTCATTCTTTTTATCATGTCTCAGTAATGCACCCTTTTGGGAGTTGATAGCTTCCCCATTTGCTGTCCCATGAGAAATTCTGAGTAGCCTAATTCCTAATTTACAAGCATGGAGTTAAATTTGGGGATTACAAGATTATTTCTTCCAAGGCATAATTCTCTGTGAGCACAGAGTAATTGTTAATGTCATTACCTTCTCAACTCCAAAATCAGAGTTACTTCCTTACTAAAAGATGTGGTTGAGAACCTGAGTTCTTGAGTTCCATTAAATACTTTTCCTTTGATGGGGAATCCTCTACAGATAAAAAAATGCTAGTTCTATTCACTAAACTATAGGGAGGAACAAAATAGGCACACCAGAGAGAGGAGACATTCTATTGTAAATAAACAAACAAATGAATAAGCACACAAATAAGTATATAAAATGCAGTCTTCAGAAAGCATAATGAAATGTTGCTATGGGATTCAGAAGTGTTCACTAGGGAGGTCATATTATAAGGGAAACATTCCTGGACTCACGGCCGGAGAATTTAAGTAAACTACTGTGTGACTATAATAAATCACTTAACCTTCTGAATCTCAGTTAACAAACAGTTGAACACAGTATAATGATGATGCTCCTTTCAACTTTAGCATGGGATTTTGATGCCAAGAGCAATTTGAGTTTATTTCATGTTTTTGAATTCTCCATCTCACTTAGGGGCTCCTTGCCCCTTTTTCACTTTTCCCTCCCTCCCTCCCTCTCTCCCTCCCTCCCTCCCTCCCTCCCTCCCCCTTCCTTCCTTCCTTCCTTCCTTCCTTCCTTCCTTCCTTCCTTCCTTCCTTCCTTTCTTCCTTCCTTCCTTCCCTCCTTCCTCCCCTCCTTCCTTCCCAACAATCATCTTCCAAGTACCCATTGCTAGAAGTGTTATAGAGCAGTGTAAAAGATTGATCCCTGTCCTTATGCAGTTTCAGCTAGTGAACCCAGAGAGTAAATAAATATCCCACCAAAGTGTGTGGAGACTTGCAAGTCTTGCAAATCCAAACATGTCAGAGTATGTATGGAATGGCCAAGGCAGATCCATGCCTGACATTTTTAACCTTGAATTTATGTGGTCTGACAGAAAATGTTTAAGGTTGAAGGCTGAAGCCTGGAAGGCATAGGGGTAAACCATGATCTAATGGGTACCTGTCACCTAATTCTTCATCTCATGGTCTCTTTCATAATTTTCCCTGGAGGGCCAGATTGGGAGATCAGGTATCCTGACCGGGTCACATAGCGATAGGAGCCACATTTCCTGCCTGTTGGAGGAGTGGACTAACCACACTCTTGCTTACCCCCAACCACAAGTTTCTGTTTGGTCACAGGTGATGAAGCTGAATGACTACTTGTGTTTTAAACCACTGTGGAGTATGAAAATTGAATCATGAAAAGAGCCTTTGTCTCCTTTGTCACTACTTGAAAGAAACTAGAGATAAGATGTTCCTGAACATGCTTTGAAGAAACCAACTGAAAAAAAAAACTGATCTGAAACTTGTAATAATCTTTGTGCCCAATGAAACTGCCTGAGCTTCTTCAGGTCAGACACCATGTGGCAGTTCTAGCAAGTCATTTCCATTCTACCTATTCTAGCAAGAAGACTAAGCACTACACAAGTGGTGACTCCTGTACCTTGTGTCACATCCAGTCAGGTGTGACAGTGAGAGACTGCCATGAGGGTTACCAGTGTCAGATAGAAATGGCTTAGTCAAGCCTTGCTACCATGTAGTAAAGTAGAAGAAGTGATCGATCTAGAAGCAGGGATAAACTTTTGGTTCATTCTATGTCCTTCCTCAAAATGCCTATGTAATTTAGAATGCTGATGTGTTAGTAAAGCTAAATTGCCAGGTTATTTCAGGTACTAGTCAGGTTCTCACCACTCGAAAAGAAGCATTGCTTTCTCTACTTTTGACAGAACAGAAATTCATCATTGCAATACTGAGCCTTAGAAAATAGGAATTTTGCAGTTACCACAACACTTTAGGAGTGTCTTTGGGAGAAGCAAAGTGCTGTCCTCTTTGGACTCATATTTAATGCAAAAGTTGGGGAAAGTAATCAAATGATTCCTAAAAACGCGCTTTAAATATAGCTCTGATCCAGAAGGAAAATGTCAGATGCTTCTATGGAGATCATGCCAGATTTTCTTACCTGAGTTGTATTTTATTTTCTTTTAGCCTGTGAGTTAAAACTGGTTTCTTTATTCCAGGTGAAAAGCATGGAAAGAATTACAATATGTTATGAGACTTGAAAATTCAAACTTTAGTGTCTACAAAGATTTGCTGGGAACAGCCACATTTTAAAGTTAATTAATTAACTAATTAATTATTACTGTAAAGCTGATGCACAGAGGGGTTATGGTAAACTAAGTCAGATAAAAAGTATTTTTTTGTCTTTTATTGCTGTTTTTGTTTTCATTTTCTTTTGCCTTGCGTGTTCATTTATCTGTTTGGGAGAGAGTAATGGGTGGGGTACAGAAGTGAGGGGACAAAGGGCAAGAAAATTCAGCAGTGGTTCTCAGTAGACACGATGTTGGAAATGAACTATACAACTTGTGGATGTGGATGGGAGGGCAAAACTAGGAGAGTGCCAAGGAATGGATGGCATTGCTCCCCTGAGTGTTTATTGTCATATTGCATCTGTGTCATGGATATGTCCATTTTACAGGTGGCCAAGTCGTGACACAGAAAGTTTAAGTCCTGACCTTTAGTTCTTCAATGGCTAGATGCTATATTTGGAACCAAGTAGGATTTCGGCTGTGGATCAAAGTGGTAGAGCACTAGCCTTGAGCTGAAGAGCTCCAGGGCAGCATACAGGACCGTAGTTCAAGCCCCATCTCTCTCTCTCTCTCACACACACACACACACACACACACACACACACACACACACACACACACACAAATCAAGCATAATTTTGAAGTCCACATTTGCTGCCATACTCCAGTGATAGGGGGAAGAGTGGAGAATAAGAAAATGCGATTGACTGCACCAATTTGCATAGGACAAAGTTTGCAAGAAATAAACAAATAATGAAATAGGCAATTGTACTTGTTTTAGTCTGTTCAAGTTATTTAAAATATTTCAGTAACTGGCCACCTTGCACCAGAATTAATTCCAAATGGATCAAAGACCTTGAGATCAAAGCAGATACCCTGAAAACTTTACAAGATGGAATAGGAGATACACTAGGTCTTGGCACAAGACAAAAATTTCTTAATAAAGGCTAAGAAACACAACAAATTAAAGAAAGTTTGGACAAATGGGACTACATTAAACTGTAGAGCTTCTGTGTAGCAAAGGATATAGCTAGCAAGTTAAATAGAAAGCCCACAGAATAAGAGAAGATCTTCACTAGCCATGCAACAGACAAAGGCCTCATATCTAAAATATATCCACAATTTAAAATATTGAATTTCTCCAAAACAAATCTTCAAAGAAACAACTATCCCATTAAAAGATAGGCTAAGGAATTAAAGAGAGACTTCTCTGAAGAGGAAATAAGAGTGGTATTTATATGCAATGGAATTCTATGCTGCTGTCAGAAAGAACGACATCACCCCATTTGTAAGAAAATAGAGACTTAGAAAAAAACATATTAAGTGAAGTAAGCCAGACTCAAAGGAACATAGGCTCAATGATTTCCCTCATTTGTCATAATCAGTAGAAACCTTGGGCTCTCCTAGCAGAGATTTACAATAGAGCAAAACCTAGATACATAAGGCCATATAGTATAACGCTAAATGAAAGTACCTCCAGGATCTAGAAACAAAAGCCATATAATGAGTGATTGTTGTCCTTAGTGTACTATCTCTCATCTCTTTTGCTGTTCCTTGGTTATCTCATATTGTTATACTATTTCACCTTGTTATCTGATATATTATATATATGCATATTTGGTTATTTGAAATTGGATAGGGAAGGGGGGGAAAAGATGAGAGGCTGGGATGGGGGGAGGGAAATGGGGACCAAGACATGAGAAAGGGTATCAATGTTTGTGAAGTAATGCACCTTCAATCTGGTGAATTTAATGTAACCCTTCTACTAATTACAATAAAAAATATATAAAAAGAATGGCCTATAGACACAGGAAGAAATGCTCGACATCTCCGACCATAATCAGATCAAAACAACTTTGAGATTCCTCCTCACTCCAGTTAGAATGGCCATGATCAAGAAATCTATATAATGTGTGATTGTTGTTCTTAATGTACTATGTTATTTCTCATCTCTTTTGTTGTCTCTTGGTTATTCTCATATTGTTACAGTATCTTACCTTGTTATCTGGTATGTCATATATATGATTATTTGTTTATTTGAAATAGGAAGGGGAAGGGGGGAAAACAAGATGCAGGGAGGGGATGGGGGAAGAGAAATAGGGCCAAAAACATGAATAGGGGTATTAATGTGTGAGAAGTAATGCACCTACTACCTGAGGAATGTAACTGTTACCCCTTTATACATTATCCTGACAATGAAAAAGAAAAATAATCAATAACTGTAACCCCTCTATATGTTACCCTGACAATAAAATACAATAAAATATATAGACACATTAAAAATCAGACATTGTTGAATTAAAGAACACATATTAAATATACATATATGGTACTTGAGTCAAGAATGTGCTAGAAGGTGGAGATTGGGTACCTACTTGATCAGTTTGTGGTGAAGTTTTCCTTCCTGGCTTGCAGATATTTGCTCTTAGAATTCTCAGCTTATCAGAATACTAATCCTATCAGACTAAGGGCCAAATCTTATCCTCGAATTTAACCTTAACTGATTTTCCTGATTCCTATTTCAAATATAGCCATATTGCATTAGGAGTTTTACCCTATGAACTATGGGGGAAAGAAACCAATTCAGTTCACCTCTATATTTTTCTCTGTGTTGATACGTGCCTGTGGCTACTTTATTTTTATATTCTCAGTGCTTAGTATCGTCCCCATTAAAGAAAAACTCAATAACTTATCTTGGATGAAACACTAAATGAATGAATGAATAAAAAATGCAATTGGAGGTCATTTCTTTCTAAGAGACCATAAAAAATGGCTACTAAATTATAACAGGATTGTAAAAAAGAACTTTGGGCAGTTTAATTTTCTATAAAAACTTCCCAGGAGTTTCTATTTGATAATATATGAGATATTTAATTTTAGTTTACAACAAAGTTTCTCACCATGACATTATTGACACAACAGACCAAATAAGTTACCATGGTGGGGGTAACAGAGTTAACCCAGGAGGCTTAGCAGCACCCCTGTGCCTCTGCCCCAGTCCCTAGTTCCCCAGCCTAATCAAGACAGAAACACTTGTCACTGGACGTTCTCAAAGGTCTCTGGATGGGACAGGAACAGGGTAATAAATTCATTTGACAATTACTGAGGTTGATTTCACCTTTGAAAAGAGAGACGCTGCTTCAACTTCATTGAGGTTCATGATATCTTGATTCTTTTCTGATTTCACAGAGACTAGCTTACTCTGCAACAGATCTCTTATCTCATTATCTCACCCTGTGCCTTATAACCACACAAAGTCTGCCTCACACAGACTTCCCGCCTCACTTCCATGCACTCCCCCCCTCCCCAGCCTCCATCTCCTTTGCCATGTATCCTTCTGAGGCTTCTATATAGACTGGACCTGTTTATAGTTAGGTAAAGATCGATGGAGTAAGCAACAATGGCAGCATCTTAGGTATGCTTCTCCTTGGATCTGCTACAAAGTTCTGCTTACCGATCTCAGCAAAGCAATGGGCTGGTTTGTTTCTCAGCTTTCCCATGAAGTCCAATTTTAGATCTGATTACTAGATAAAAACTTCCCTGCAAAGATCAAGTCTCACGGTTTGATTCTACTCTCCATGGATCAGTTTTTCTTTATTTGCCATGAATGAAAGTCTACTCTCCTAAACAAAGCACCCTTGCTCTACCTTCTCATTATCCTTCTTATCTTATACTCCCTCCCCAAGTTTCTTTAACCTCATTTACATCTTTGCTGAAGTGGTTATACTGGATTGTCCATTTGATTGGATTGAGAAGCATTTAGAAGATTAGTGTGTGGGGGTCAATGGGGGTATTTTCACAAAGGATTAACTTAGTAGGACCCACCCTGAATATTGGACATACAACCTGTAGGCTGAGGTTGAATGGAATAGCAGAGGAAAAATGAGAAAGCCAACCAGCACATGTATGTTGCTTCCGGCCAGCATGAAATGAGATGCTCTGTTCAACCATGTGCTCTCCAAAATAATGGTCTAACATCTTAGAAACTTAGAATGAAAATAAGACTTTCCTCCATGAGTTGTTTATGCCATGTATTCTGTTACAGAGGTGGAAAGGTCTTACGAATACAGAAGATGAATAGAGAAGTAGCTTTGTGGTGGCTATTATCAATGATGTGACCAGACTGTTGATAGGGTTACACAGGAAGAAAAGAGTAACAAAAACTTTTTAAGCTGGGTGTGGTGGCTCAAGCCTGTAATCCTAGCTACTCAGGAGGCTGAGATCTGAAGATCCTAGTTCAAAGCTAACCCAGGCACTAAAGTCCTCAAGACTTATCTCCAATTAACCACTAGAAAACTGGAAGTAGCACTGTGGCTCAAGCGGCAGGGCAATAGGCTTGAGCTGAAGAGCTCATGGATAGCACCCGGGCCCAGAGTTCAAGTCCTACAACTAAAATAATAAATAAATATATTTGTAAGTGAAAAATTTCAGGTTATGCATGCTATGTTAAAATGATAAAACAAAAAAACAAACAACAAAAACATACTTATATTTTGCCTCTGCCCCAAGACTTCTTAGGAGGCTGAGGCTAAAAGGCATAGACTAATTGATTTGGTGGAAGTACTTTCTAATTTTTATCAATTTATTCTATTATGTAAAGAGACAAACATTGTAAAGGATCTCATTACGGGTTGTGCTGATGTTGTAGTGATTACAAGGGGGTTACAACCTATATCCATGTAGTATATACAGCGTAGGTTGATCAAAGTCTATCCTTCCATCATTCCACCTCTCCTTCCATTCACCTCTTTCCCTACCAGAACATCAAGTCTTTCACTTTCTTTTTTTTTCAATTACATTAAGTGTTATTGCTGTATTGATCTACTATACTCTTTTCCATTCATCTACCTCTTCCATGTAGCTCCTCCCATTCAAAATATGTTTCTGTTTCCTAATAGTCATTTTGTTAATCTGCCTGCTAATTGTTCAAAGGGTTTATGCCTAAGCAAACTATATTTGGTTGATTTAAATGTGTCAACTTAAATTTACTCAATTTAAATATATACATATGTGTATAGATTACACCTAGTCAACTTAAATGTATTCCCTGTACATGTGTTTCTACAGGAGGATGTATTTTGGAACCTAAGACCTGTATATGAGAGAAAATAGGTGCCCTTTGTCTTTCTGAGACTAGTGTACTTTGCTCAGTCTGATTTCTTCTATATCCATCTATTTTCCTGAAATGATGCAATTTTATTCTTCCTAATGACTGAATAAAATTTCCTTGTATATCATGGAAGTAATTTTAAGTCAGCTCAGCATTCAGGCTGTGGAATGGGTTTTGTGGTGCTTTTAGCATGATTTATAGTTAGAATTGGAACAAAAGCAGTTCAAAAGGGCTTGGAAAATGTGCAGTTTCTCAGGAAGGTATGTGTAGAGTTGAAGCTAGGGAAAGTGTGCGTGCTCAAGAAATTAGGAAGATTTTTTTAAACTGTTTTTCAGTGGGACAATTGGATGTCTTGAGAACATTTTACTAATTGACTAGACGCCATACATGATGGGCTTAATGAGAGAAACGTTTTGACATATTTAAAAAACTACATTGAATAGAAAGATCCTCAACACACCTGACTGAACAAGGCCAGTAGAGAAATATTTCCTTTTGTTCAGCTATCCAAGCTCTAAGAACCTGCTGAGGCTGTAGTCTATAGACTTCCAGTTACTGCTCTGGTGACAGTCCTTGATATTGTCTAGTTGTCGGTGGTTTATCAGGAATATAGAATTCAAAGGTTATGGGTTTGTGGAGGCATCCCAAGATTTCAAAGGAAATTCTGAGAGGCCAGGGACTGTATAGCAGATGAAAATTTCCTGAGAGACTAATATGTGAAATGGTGAGAGTGAAGCTAAAGCTATAATGGGGACCCTGGGGATGTGACAACACCAAGAATGCAACCTTCTACCAAGGAAAGCTGCCAGCAGGGTGAAGAGCCACCCAAAATGGAAACACTGTGTGATCCAGGTTTCATAAAGGGTGTCTGTATTGTTTTAATTCTCCCTTGTTATTTTTCTTTTTCTCCTTTTTGTAAAAGGAATGGCTAGTCTGTGTCACTGTATATAGGAAACAGATTATTTCCCTTTTTATTTTATAGCGGCTCACAATGAAAAGCTTGCCTTCAGTCTCAGTAGGAACATGGGATTTGGACCCTTAAGGCTATGAGCACTGTTGGAGATAAACTGAATACATTTTTATATGATGACATGGGATATATGCCTTTAAGAGTCTGGGGCCAGAGACTCATTAGGTGTCAAGATTGATGAGGGGTAGATTTGTGATAATTAAACTTGGTTGGACTGTCAAACACTTAGAGTATTAGTAATACACACCTCTGGGAGTGCTCGTGAGGACACTTGAGGAGATGATTAACTGAGCGACATAGTATGAGTGCCTCCATCCCAGAGGCTGGAGGCCTGATGCAATTAAAGGGGAGACAGAAAGACTTCATGAGCACTCTCTCCCTCCCTCCCTCTCTCCCTCCCTCCCTCTCTCCCCTTCCTGTGAACTTCTCTGTTCTACTAAGGGCCCAGTTGGACTGAAACCTCTGAAATGGTGAGCCAACATATATACTTTATCCTTTAAAATGTTAATTTCAGGTATTTATTCACCAGGATGAGAAGGGAAATAATACAGGTGCTACTGCATCTGAGAGTGGAAGCTATGAGTAAATCAAAACCTCCTAAATTCAGAGGTCTTCAATTTTTCCTCTCCAACAAAGTCTTGTATGTTCTAGGTACCAATAATTCATGAGGTAGAGAATATTTAGTTAGAAACTTCCTGCAGACACTACATCCCTCTGCTCTTTTTTATTTCACCTTCTTGGAAGAATTGTGAATACCTACAGCTGTGTTTGATTACCACTAACTTCTTACTTTTTAGTCCATTCCAATCTCACTATGATAGATTGCTACATGATCAAGCAGCTCATCAGTGTTTAGTTTCCCAGGTCTCTCAGCCTCTAGTGAAACCTTTCCTGCTGCCCGGGAAGTTAGAGAAGAATCAGGTAAGTGCTCATCCCGATGAGAAAGTGGATTCTTTATCCTGAAAATGGGAAATCTTCTAAACATGGATGCTATGGATAATACTCCATGTCTAAAACCTAGAATCTAGGTCAGCAGTTGTTCAGTGATATTACTTCCCCTCCATGATCTTAAAACATAGAGAAATATCTGAAGAGAAGAAAATATTATTCTTAGGTCCAGCCTGCTGGGTTACACTGGTACCTGCAGTGCCAAATGTAAACTTAAATGTGTGGGATGAACAAAGGAATAGACAAATGTTCATATTAAGGGACAGTCTATGTTGTTGTCATGATTGGAGCATGAGAGAGTAATAGTGGGTATTGTCCAAGGATACTACCAAATAGCCTACACTTGCCTTCCTCCCTTTGCATCATTTTACCTCCTTCCTTTGTTTTGGCCTCTATAGATCATCTTGTCACCTGACAAATCTCTTTCCATTAATTCTGCTATCTCCTTTTACTCCTTCTCCCCTTGTCTTCCCTCTACGTCTACCTTGCTGGTTTGTAAATTCGCTAAAAATGGTTTATCACCCAAGACACTTGTAACATTTTCAAGGATACCTTCCCTGTGAGGAAAATAGCTCATTAGATATTTATTCACTTGAATGTACACATATGTCTATTATAAAACCAAACCAAAATGCCCTTGTATTTCATGAAGATCTTTGAGCAAAATCTGAATTATATATATACATGTATATATCTATCTGCCTATCAATCAATCAAATAAGGTGACACACCCTATTTTCATTGTTATGTGATGTCAAGAAGGCCCATGGAAAACAATAATGAGCAGAAGTCCAAATTTTAGTTGCTGACCCTCCTGCTGCAAGGCTGAGTGTCCTCTATAAATCCTGTGTTGTTTGTGGATGTGTGTCCTCACCTGTGCAATGAAGGGAACTGAACAGATAAACCTCAATTTCCAATTCTGAAATTCTGTGATTCTAAATAGGAAACTCATAAAACTGAGTCCCCAATAAAATACCTTTTAATTCAAAAGTTTCTTTCAGTTCTATAACATTCTTAAGTTTGCCTAAAAAATAAAAATGGATTCTCATTTTATAGGTCACTCACATGTTGTTAAAACATGTATTACGTATGTGTATTTGAAGATGTATACTTACTAAGTATCTATATATTTATCAGAAGAATAATATTGCATATGTGTGTATAGGAACATGCATGTGTGGATATTATTGCTCACTTCATATCTTATAATAAAACCAAGCTTCCTTCCTAGAGCAAATGTTACAGCAAAGTTCCAAGTGAGTCAGTCATTGAAAGGAACTAATCGTAAAAACACATGATTCAACCTTAACAATTGTGTCAAAGGTAATGACAATGTAATAATAGAGAATCTAAGAGACAATCAGAACGTATGTAATTTTTCTCCTGACAAAGCACCTATAAATTAGCCAGTAAGTCTTGAAGCCATTCATTCTGTATGAGGATCTTATGTTATTCAATGTTTTTAAAGAAATGGTTCCCAAAACCTAGATTTATAGCACCACCGAATCCCTCTCTGTTGCATTGCTGTCTTCAGTGCAGCCATTTCATATTGAAATTTCACACACAATAATTGGCTGACCTTCACAGCTATGGCAGAAACTAATTAAAGCTGTAAGGCTGTGCGAGCAATGCTTCTGTGTGAATTGTGAAGTTTGGTGATAATGAAATATGGGGTGCAGATGTTATTGTCTTAGATAGAATGTGCCCTTGGTTCACACTAATGAAGAACAGCAATTATTAAACAAAAAGTATTTTTTACCCATTAATTATGTTGTGTTGTGATTGCAGGAGTAAAAACACAGAGGCATCTCCTCCTATCGGCTTCTATCCAAAGTAATTTTATGGAACTTTACTCACCCACTTCTAGATCATTACACATCCTGTTTTCACTTTCTTTCTCTACTGATAATAAACCTTTGGGAGCTGCAAGCAAGGACCTGGATGGGTTCAGAGTGCAAAGGGGAAAGGGCAAGCTAAAAATGGTCCCCCATAAAGATTGTTAGACAGCAGAAGGATTAAATAAATGAAGCTTTTTTGGAAATAACTTCACACGCCAAACAGAGATGTCAGTAGAAATAGGAAGCCCCCCACACTGTTGGTGCATGACAGCAAAGGTCATTGTTGCTATTGAGGTGCAAGTAGAGAAATAAAGCAGGCCCTGCTCTGTTCTGGGTTGTTAGGAGTCTGGGTTTCTATTAATAGGTCAATGTGGCTTGCAGGACTTTCGCTGGGTCAAATTTATAACAGATTTGCAACAATGAATGAAAAAAAATACATAGAAATAAAGACAAGGCATTTTCTATTGTCAAGTCCAAACTTTTCCTGGGCTAATGATCTAGTCTGCTTTAAAAAAAAAAAGTCCCTTTCTTCACTGACTTTATTCGTTTGTGTTTACATTATTTTCTTCTGTTCTCCTACTTAACTTTGGGTCACTTGGTTCTCATTAACAGAGTAGAGCAGAAGGAACACGGAATCAGTTCACCTTCAACAGTTCCCTATTTGGAGAAGGAGATGAAAATAAAGGGATTAAGTTAAAATAAATGTATGATTTTATCTGCTACTCATGTTCCTTATTACAGAAGTACTCATGGCTACTCTTTTGGGCCCTATACTCCAGCATTGCCTCCAAGGTGTCAGCTACTGATGCACAGCACTGATGAGAATCAGAAGTGGCAGGGAAAGCGATAGATAGGTGAGAATAACTGGATCTCATCATCTCGGCTTAGACAAAGAAACAAAGGCTGGTGTCTTGGGAGAAAGGGGGTAAATAGTCATGGAACTATTATGTTCGGGACAGTATATTGTAGGTGCCAGTGAAGATAATTTGGTCCATTTTCTTTATGGTTATGCCACTGTGTTCAGGTGACAGAATATTTATTGGCACTATGACTGAATTTGAGGGGTAATTGGTGATGGGTTCAAGGGTTTTGTGACTCTTCATCTTGGGGAATGGGTAAAAACTTTCATCTGTACGATGGATGGTTACATTCTGCCAAGTGCGAGCGTAAATTGGTTTTGTTGTAATGAAATGCAACTGTACACATTGAAGCTAAGTTATCAAAGGAAGCAGACTTTACACTACTGTCTCTTGACTCCAAATACAGCCTTTGCTCCCCTGCTTTACATACGGGACATATCTCACTGGCTGGCTATATGATATTAAGCTTTTTCAGTAGAGGGCACTGGTGGGACACTGGAAGATAGAAGGGTTTTTCATCATGATCTTGCTGTGTCCTCTGCCTGTTCCTATATATAAGGTCTGCACCAATAAGTTTCCTCAGCATCATCTCTGGTACAGCTCTTCCAGTAGGCCAGAGAGCAGCTTCTACCAGCCTTATGGCAACATTACCTATCACCCAGTGAGCTGTGACCACACCTGCTCTGAAGGAGATTGAATCTAATCCTTGAAAGAGAGTCCCCTTATTTGAAATCAGATAGGGGAGGGGGGAAAACAAGATGAGGGGTGGGAGTAGGGGGGAGGGAAATGGGGACCAAGACATGAGAAAGGGTATCAATGTTTGTGAAATAATGCACCTTCTATCTGGTGAATATAATGTTATCCTTCTATTAATTACAATAAAATAGATGAAAAAAAGAGAGTCCCCTGCTTCAGTGCAAAAGGTTGTAGCTGTTCCTTGTGTGTATAATCTTATCCCCTATAATCTAATCCCTGGTAAGTAACTGTTTCTTGTCATTAATAAAGTTTTTGTTAAGATTACTTTATTCAAATTACTGGAAGTTTTCTTTCCCCTGTTTGGAGACTAATGAATTCAGTGATTCCCATCTCTGACACAGCAACCTATGAAAAACAGTAAGTAAATTCCTATCATGGCTTACTAAGTAATATATGAGAATTGTACAGCTAAAGAGGAGAGACCATAATGTATGAAACTGGTAGTATTTTAGAAGAAATAACTACAAATTATCAAAGATGACAACCCTTTGCAATTTTCAGCATAAAGAAGAAATCAAGAATATAATCCAAAACCTTTTAAAGTTAACCATATTCCACATAAAAAGGCAAACTACAAAAACTGAAGATAGAGCAAGTGGGGAAAAGTTTTTTATGAGTATAGATTGCCCCATGTCAAAATTATGGAGTACTCCCTTGGAGACCAAGAAGAGACACACATTAAATCCCTCGTGCCCAAACATGAAACATACTTATCATAGTAGTCCTCATTGGTAGTAGAGAAAGAACCATTGGGTTATCTTGATATTAGGAACTCATCTTACTTCTTAGACTTTTCATCCAGAATACTCTTTTATTTGAAGCAGATTCCATCACATGGCAGCCTGCCATTCCCCAAGCCCCAAGGAGAGGAATTGTACCCAAGGATCTTAAATCCTGTTTCCATACTAGGACTGAAGTACAACCATGGTAGGAGTCACCCACGGAGACAGCAATTCCTGCAGAAAAGAAAGGCCTGTAACTTGCCCTCTAAGGATTGAGTTACAATGTGTCTGATTAGGTGTCTCATCTGTTGCTTCTATGCTGGTAGTGCCTGTTTGACTTAGAAAAAAAAATAATGTCAATTTCTTTTTGAACCAGAGCTCCGAGGACAGGTAAATCTGGGCTGCTGCAGAGATTTACCTTTCAAAGCACTGACTGTGGAGAAAAGTGCTGTGAGGACAATACCCAATCCTCTTTGTGGTATATTCATTCCTTTAGACTGACTTCAAAATGAGGCTCCGTTATCTGCTTGATTGCAGCAACACTTTAATGCTAGCACTGTTGGTAGTGACATTCTGATTGCCTCCATGAAGAAGCAAATGCTACTGTAATTGGGAAAATGAATAATAGTGTAGTTGGCTGCCCATGGGAAGAAAGTTAACTCTGTGGATCAACTATCCCAAGGAATATGAGACAATTGCTGCTAATTTCAGTGCCATAGAGTATTTGTTGGGTGTCTCACTAAACCAGTAGTTCCTAAACCAGGGGTGATCTGGAGACAGCCTTTGTGATTTAATATTCTGATTGAGTTTGTCTGAGGGGATGAGATGGCATAGATACTTTGATCCTAGGTGGGTTTTTTGTTTCTAGCTTGTTTTGTGTAGCTGGAGATAGACTCTAGGCTCTTGCATTTACCAAGCAAGTACTCTACTTCTGATCTATGTCGCCAGCCCTTCCTTGGATACAACTCTTTTTTAAAATATTTTTTCTTGTAATTAATAGAAGGGTTACAATATATTCACTAGATGAAGGTGCATTACTTCATATTGATACCCCTTCTCATGTTTTTGTCCTCATTTCTCTCTCCCCATCTTCTCCCCTCATCTCATTTTCCCTCCTTCCCTATCCTATTTCAAATAAACATAAAATCATATATACAATATGTCAGATAACAAGGTAAGATACTGTAACAATATGAGATAACCTTGGATACGACTCTTACAATGACTACCTGGTTACCCACTGAGGAGATGGAATTTTCAAAGCCTTGAGGTGTCCTTAATAATAGAAGTTGAAAAGGGAAATAATTCTGCTTTGTATCATACTGCATGTTAGAGATCTGGCAATTTGGGAAGATCTGTGTTAAAGTAACAAAAATAAAGATTGAAGTCTTAAAATTGGATGTGGTATGGGCAGCATAGATTTAATCTAGTGCCTGTGTCCCAAGCACAATTTTATACATATTTGCAGGATACCTTTTTGTTTGATCCTCTATAAATGACAACCTTTGATCACTGCCGGAGACTGCTTTCAATTGTCAACAGGTCAGAAGTGCCATCAGTATAGTTTAATCTGTATTCTTCATTGTCATGGCCTCCAGGTGATGGGGAGGAGCCAGAGTTGACCATAGGCTCTGACAAAGATGCTGATTCTAGTGAAGAGCAGAGAGAAAGTTCTGACCACATGAACATGGTTTGAACTGTACTGTTCAGTTTCAAGAAGAGCCTGATAAGTGAGTATCTCTTATTTCCCTACCATGGAGATGGACATATGTCAACATATTCATGTTCATTTAACTTGTTTTAGATCTAGTGTAAATTGGAAAAGCAGAAGACTGATCCCTCCATAACGATTCCAAAATTATTGGTTATACATAAATCATATGCACAAGGTTGATAACACTCTCCTGCTCAATGGTATTGGAAATATACTTCAGGGAACAATCTCAGAGAACTTCCCAAATATCAAGAAAGGCAGGCCCATCCAGATACAAGAAGCTTTTAGAACCCCAAACAGACCTGACCAGAAAAGGACATCTCACCACCACATTCTAATCCACACAGGATCATTAGAGACCAAAGAAAGGATCCTAAAAGCAACCAGGGAGAAGAGAACAAACACCTACAAAGGAAAACCAATCAGAATAACCACAGATTTCTCAGCAGAAACCATGCAAGCAAGAAGAGATTGGAAGTATATATGTTGTGCCCTTAAGACAAATAACTACCAAACAAGAATACTGTACCCAGCAAAGCTCTCATTCATAACTGGGGGAACATTGAAAATGTTTCCATTCCAAGGAAAAGTTGCAACATTATGTAGCAACCAAACCAGCATTACAGAAAATTCTCAAAGATGCTCTACACATTGAAAACCAACATAAACGTGGTACTGACAAAGAAATGGCACCTAAAAATGATACCAGCTAATTACCACAAGAACTGTCAAGCCACAGGACCCAATGAAAGCTTTTAAAATTGGCAGGAACTAGTAAACATTTTTCAATCTTAATCCTCAATATTAGTGGACTTAACTCTCCAATTAAATGGCATAGACTATATAGGTGGATCAAAAAGTAAGATTCATCATTCTGCTGTTTTCAAGAGACACATCTTACCCAAAAAAACAAACATTTTTTGAAACTGAGAGGTTGGAACAAAGTTTATCAAGCTAACGGCTTCCATAAACAGGCTGGTGTTGCCATCCTCATATCAGATAAAATAGACTCCATGCTAAAATTAGTGAGAAAAGACAAAGAAGGTTATTACATACTACTAAAGGGATCTTTCCTCCAGGAGGACATAACCATCCAAAATATCTACACACCCAATCCCGGAGCACCAAACGTCATCAAGAAAACCTTACTTCCACTAAAAGCTCACTTAGATGGAAACACAGTGATTGTTGGTGACTTTAACACACCACTCTCAACTATGGACAGATCAATCAGGCAAAAACTCAACAGAGAAACCTCAGAATTGAACAACTGTATAGATCAACTAGATCTATCAGACATCTACAGATTATCTCACCCAGCAACATCACAATGTACGTTTTTTTTTTCAGCAGCATATGGAACATTTTCCAAAACAGATTACATTTTAGGGCATAAAACAAATCTGTGCAGATTCAGAAACACTGAAATTATTCTCTGCATTCTCTCAGACCACAAGGGCATCAAATTGGAAAGGAACACTAATCTCCACCAATGAAAACCCTGTAACTCATGGAGACTGAACAATACATTGTTGAATCACCAATGGGTCATCGAGGGGATCAGAATGGAAATTCAACAGTTTATGAAATTTAACAAAAAGGAGCACACAAAATACCAGCTTTGGGACACAGCACAGGCAGTACTCAGAGGAAAATTTATAGCTCTGAGTGCCTACAATAACAAATTAGAAAAATTGCAATACTAACAATTTAATGTGTCACCTTAAGCTCCTGGAAGAAGAGCAACAAACCAACCCCAATCCCAGTAGAAGGAAGCAAGTTATTAAAATCAAAGTAGAATTAAATGAATCCAAGTCCAAAAAACTATAGAAAGAATCAACAATACAAGGAGTTGGTTCTTTGATAAAATTAACAAAATGGACAGACCCTTAGCAAATCTTACCAAAAAAAAGGGGAGCACACCCAAATAAACAAATTCACAGATGAGAATGGCAATATCACAACAGAAATTACCGACATCCAGAGCACCATACGGGAATACTTTTCAAACCTTTATGCCAAGAAATTTGAGAATCTAGAAGAGATGGATGAGTTTCTAGCAAATATTAACATATCCATACTGAACCAAGAAGAACTATCCCAACTAAACAAACCTCGTTGAAGCACCGAAATAGAATTGGCAATAAGAGACCTCCCATCCAAGAAAAGCCCAAGACCAGATGGATTCACAGATGAATTCTATAAGGTCTTCAAAGCAGAGCTCATAATCAATACTCCTCAAGCTCGTCAATGAAATTGAAAATGAAGGCTCTTTGCCAAACTCATTCTACAAAGCCAATATAACCCTCATACCAAAACCAGACAGAGATTCATCACAAAAAGAGAACTTTACACCCATTTCTTTGATGAATATTGATGCAAAACTTCTCAACAAAATATGGCCAACCATCTTCAGCAACTCATCAAAAAAAATACACACTATGATCAAACAGGATTCATCACAGGGATGCAAAGCTGGTTTAACATATGCAAATCAATTAATATAATTCAACACATCAACAGGAGCAAGGACAAGAATCACATGATTGTCTCAATGGTTGCAGAAAAGGCATTTGACAAGATCCAACACCCCTTTATGTTAAAAGCTCTGGAGAAACTAGGAAACCATGGAACATTCCTCAGTATAACAAAGGCTGTGTATGACAAACCCAGAGCTAGCATTATACTTAATGGTGAAAAGCTAGAGCCATTTCCTCTAAAATCAGAAATGAGACAAGGATGCCCACTCTCTCCACTCCACTTTAACATAGTATTAGAATTCCTAGGCACAGCAATAAGGCAAGAAATAAGCATAAAGGGGATCCAAATAGGGAAAGAGGAGGTGAAACTCCTAAGCTGTTTGAGCTGATTCAAAACATTGGCAAATTAGCAGGGAATAAAATTAAACCTCAAAAATCAACAGCATTCTTGTATACCAACAATGAGAGGAGTGAAACAGAAATCAGGAAAGCAACTCCTTTTGCAATACCCTCAAAGAAAATAAAGTACCTAGGAATTAACTTAACTAAGAATGTGAAGGACCTTTTTCATAAAAACAATAAAACCGTGAAAAAGGAAATTAAAGCAGAACTGAGGACATGGAAAAATCCCTTACGCTTCTGGATTGGAAGAATTAACATTGTGAAAATGGCAATCTTGCCAAGGGCTATCTACAAATTCAATGCAATACCCATCAATATCCCAATGTCATTCTTTAAAGAAATAGTAGAGGCAATCCAAAATTTCATACGGAATAATAAAAGACCACAAATAGCAAAAACAATTCTTATCAGAAAGAACATTGCAGGAGGAATTTCAATATCAAACTTTAGACACTTTTACAGAGCTATAGTGACAAAAACAGCTTGGTACTGGCACAAGAATAGGCCTGAAGACAAATGGAATAGAACTGAGGACCCAGATATTAATCCACAGATCTATAGCCACCTAATCTTTGATAAGGGAGCAAAAAAAGTAGAATGGAAGAAAGATAGCCTCTTCAACAAGTTGTGCTGGCAGAACTACTGATTAAGTACCTGCAGAAAACTAAAGTTGGATCCTTCTTTGTCACCTTGCACCAGGATTAACTCCAAATGAATCAAAGATCTTGAGTTAAAAGCAGAATCACTGAAAACTTTACAAGAAGGAATAGGAGATACACTAGGTCTTCTTGGCATAGGTCGAAACTTTCTTAATAAGAACCAAGAAACACAACAAATCAGAGAAAGGCTGGATAAGTGGGACTGCATTAAACTGCAGAGCTTCTGTGTGGCAAAGGACATAGCTAGCAAATTAACTAGAAAACCTACAGAGTGGGAGAAGAGCTTCACTAACCATACAACAGACAAAGGCCACAAATCTAAATATATCAACAGCTCAAAAAATTGAATCACTCCAAAACTAATCTCCAAAGAAACAACCATCCCATTAAAAGATGGACCAAAGACTTAGAGACTTCTTTGAAGAAGAAATAAAAATGGCCTATAGACACATGAAGAAATGCTCAACATCTCTGGCCATAAAAGAAATGCAAATCAAAACAACTCTAAGATTGCACCTCACTCCAGTTAGAATGGCCAGGATCAGGAAAACTAATAACAACAGATGCTGGAGGGGATGTGGCCAGGAGGGATCACTACTACACTGTTGGTGGGAGTGCAAAATCATTCAACCACTATGGAAAGCAGTGTGGCAGTTCCTCAAAAGACTAAACATAGAACTCCCCTATGATCCAGCAATTCCACTACTTGGCATTTACCAAATCATCCAGAAACAAGGACATACTAAATTCACTAGCACAACGATGTTCATTGCAGCACTATTTACCATAGCAAGCTATGAAACCAACCCAGATGCCCCTCACTTGATGAGTGGATCAATAAGATCTGGTATTTATACACAATGGAATTCTATGCTGCTGTCAGAAAGAATGACATTGCCCCATCTATAAGGAAATGGAAAGACTTAGAAAAAATCATATTAAGTGAAATAAGCCAGACTCAAATGAACATAGGCCCAATGGTTTCCCTCATTTGTCATAATCAGTAGAAACCTTGGGGTCTCCTAGCAGAGATTTACAATAGAACAAAACCTAGACAAATAAGGTCATATAGTATGACACTAAATGAAAGTACCTCTAGGATATAGAAACAAAAGCCATGTAATGAGTGATTGTTTTCCTTAATGTACTATTTTATCTCTCATCTCTTTTGCTGTCTCTTGGTTATCACATATTGTTACCGAATTTCACCTTTTTATCTGATATATTGGATATATGTGTTTTTGGTTATTTGAAATCAGATAGGGAAGGGGGAAAACAAGATGAGGGGTGGGGGTGGGGGGAAGGAAATGGGGACCAAGACATGAGAAAGGGTATCAATGTTTGTGAAGTAATGCACCTTCTATCGGGTGAATTTAATGTAACCCTTCTTTTACGTACAATTACAATAAAAATATATGGAAATAAAGAAAAGAAAAATTAGTAGTGTACTACTAAAACTTTAAATCATAGCTAAATTCCTGTCTGTGTTTGTTGGTTGTCCTCAGAGATGTGTAAACATTAGTACTGATGAATAAAAATCCTGAATAAGAATCTGAAAAAAAGATTAGCATCTATATAATTATCAAACTATACATTTCAAAAGAAAGTGTTATCTTAAATTTCTATCTCTTGACTGGAGATGGAAACTACTCTGGGAAAATTTTTCAGGACCTATGACTGTACTCTGAGGAGCCCATAAATAAGGAAAGGAGAACTCTTTTTTTTTGATAGAAAGAATTGAATTATCAGGATATAGGTCACCAAAACAATAGCAACTACCTTGATGGAGAATAGTCTTTAGTACTGACTTTGTTCTTAAGCTTCAGTTGAAAGGGCCTGTGATATGGAAATGTGAAGAAATACTGATTAAATATCAGGGCTGGAAGAAGTGATAAGTTTGAGTTTGCACATTGAGTATAAGTTCCAGGGTTTTAGCAATACTAGAATGTACTGACTATAGCTCAAAAAGAAAGTTTTGGTGAGAACCTCATGAAGTATTGATATACCAACAGTGATAACAGCAGTGATGATTTCGGAGGACTCCGGTGGCTTCGTACTAGGTCACCAAGGCCTTAGATGGACATGGGTAGAGAAGGCCCGGCCCAGCAGTGACTACACACCACCCAAAGGCAGCAGGAGGAAAAGTATTAACCCAATAAATGATATTTGTAGGAGAAAATTTGAATAGTGTAATTCCTCAGAAGAAAAAAGTCACAGTCCAACAAAATAAATACAGGGAAAGTGGAACTTGAGGGGGCAGGGCGTAAGGCCCAAAGGGAGAGAGTGACAAAGGGAAGACAGTTACAACACTTATTCATGCATATCTATGAAATTAGGATATTGAGGGGAGGGTTGGGTTGGGAGGGATGGGGGAGAGTAATAAAAGGGTGATATCAACCAAGATGCACTGTGATTTCTTGAGTGGTAATTTTTATATAACTACTTAAAGATAATAAACATATAATTTGGGGGAAAAAACACCCTAGTAGGGAGGACAATGGGTAATTTTGTGTGCCAACCTGATGAGGTGAAAGCTACTTTGCTCATAAAATAGTATTTCTGAACATGCATAGGCTATATCTGAAAGAGACTGCCAAAAAATACAAACCAGTGAGACCCCAAAAGATCAAAACAAAATGGAAGAGGAAGAGCAAAAGGTGAACAGCCTCTGTTGTCTGTTTGTCTGCCCATCTGTCTGCTTTTCTGTCTCTTGATTCCACTCTCACTCTTACACACTCTTCTTAGACTTTAAACAGGAATAACTATCTCCTGAATATAGAACTTGGATCTTTTGATTTTAGAGGCTTTATCAGTGTCTTGCTGGCCCTCAGACATTTGGGATTTCTGGGTCTCTTACTTTTGAATGGCACAATGGAATTTCCATGATGTAGATTTCCCATCACTTATATGTACAATTCCTATAATGTATAATACTTGTATGACTTTATAATTGTATACTCACAGTATCTCAATAATAATTTTGTTAAAGAGTTTTAACTTAATTTTATCATATCGACCTAAGAGAGGAAAATCTGTGTTGTGCTTGTAAAAGGATAAGTACATACTGCATGCACCAAACAAACTTTCATTTTAATAGCTCACAGTAAATAATTTCATGTAATCAGTGCCCCTATATTTTAAAGGCGTCACACAGAATACACTATTCAGCCATTATATATAGAAGATAATTTAATTCAGAATATTAAACAAATTTATTATTTTCTTATCATCTCTTCCTATTATTAATCAAGGAAATTAATTTAGTCAAGTAGTTCCAAATGGAATGGAGCAATTTATTATATATACCAGTGCTAAAAATTATGGAATTAGACTTTCTGTGGTAACTAATTTACAAAGTCAAATATATAGATATTTATGTCTGTAAGGCTTAATTAGCCTTGTAGTTTACTGTTTTGTTGAGATTTTAATAGCTAATTTTTATGATTCAAGGGAAATTTCAATAAGGTGATTAAGTACTTTGAAAAATTATGTATATAGCGACACATTTATACATTGTGCTTTTAAAAAAATTTGAATGAGGTGCAACATTAAGAACTGCTATCTTGTTAGATTCTAACTGTTTTAGGTCTCAACCTGGGTTCCCTACTTTTTTTGTTCATGGCTTTAAAACAAGCTGGCAATAAAAATCAAAGAAACATTAACAAGTAAATGTGTTTATTTTACAGCTGCTCCTTTCATTTAGAGTTTTAAGTGATTTTTAAAGAAAGGAAATTGGTAACATATCAACAAAGAAAACCTTACAATTTTCCAGCAGGCTTGTGAAATTTAGGTGCATCTCAACTGGCTTTTCCACTTGTGAAATCCCAGCTACCAATAATGTTGCATGGAATGTTTGGTTGCCACGAAAAGATATTTTAAAACTTTAAGTAGGCATGCTTATTCCTTATTAACATTTTTAGGGCTCATGCATTTGCCCTATGTGAGATTCTTGGGCCTGAAAATGAATAAATAAAGACATAAATTATATGTATATTAAAGTCACTCTGCAAAAAAGTACTTATGTTTTCCCTTCGGCTAAATAGTATTTTTTGTGATGGATGCAGTTAAATAAAGGTAAGGGAAAAAATCTAAGTGTAAATAGACAAAAAAACATATATAGCAAGACTGCAGTTAAATTTTAGAAATCAAATTTGTATATAAAATTTAAGGCTATAAAATTACTGTAATGACTGAAATCGTATATTTAAAACTATAAAATTACTGCTCAATCACTTTTCAGATGAAAGAATGTAAGGAAATACTGTTTTAAAAGCTACTTAGAAGTGTGTGTGTGTGTGTGTGTGTGTGTGTGTGTGTGTGTGACAGTACTAGAGTTTGAACTCAGGGTATAGGTGTTGTTCCTTAGCTTTTGTGTATAAGGCTAGCTCTCTATCATTTTCAGCTTATTGCAGGCTAATTGGAGATAAGAGCCTCACAGATATTTTTGTCCCAGGCTAATTTTAACTGTAATCCCCAGATTGAGATTTGGCACCAGGCTTAGAAGTAATTTTGTTCATAGTTGTTGAATTGCCACACCGGAGGATTAAAGGTCATTGATTCAAAACTCTAATTCTGTCACATTTCTCTGTCTCTCTGTCTCTCTCTCAGCATGGGGCTTGAACTCAAGGCATGGGCACTGTCCTTGGGCTATCTCAAGGCTAGAGTTCTACCACTTGAACCACAGCACCACTTCCAGCATATTTTGTGTAAGTAGTACTGAGGAATGGAACCCAGGGCTTTGTGCATGCTAGGCAACACTCCTCTCTCCTTCTCTCTCTCTGTCTCTCCTTCCACACACACCCCCTCTCCTTTTCTCCCCACTCCCAGCATGGTCTGATTTTATGTAGTTTATCTGGAAATTGAACTTGCAGTCCTTTCACCTCAGCCTTCCAAGTACTGGAAGTACCTTGCCCACCACTCTCATTTCTGTCTCTGTTTCTGTCTCTGTCTGTCTGTTTGGTTGTCTGTCTCTCTTTCTTTCAATAGAATGCTAATCTGTTGATCTTCAACATCCACTGAAGGAGATCAGTATCGTTTACATTTTGGTCCTTCTCTGAGAGACAAACTGAAGAAAAAGCTTGACAATTTAAGCATGGACTTTGGCAAGTTTCTTCTTTTCTGTGAAGCAGAGAGTAGAAGTTATGCTTCTTAGACCTTCCAGTTTATTAAGGTGGTAAAAGCATACCTTGCTTGTTCTGTGTCTTTCTACTTGGATTAGGGAACTCTGTCTCCGTCTGCATGGAATGCTTGTGCCTTGACACCAAGAGATGGTCACTGGGCTGGTTGCTTTGAGCTGCAGGTCTGATTAGATAGAATAACTTCCCTGAGAAATAGTCACAAGGCAGCCACACTTAGAAGTTCTTCATTAAATGGGCTTTGAAAGTTTGAAAATGCTGCCAAATTTAATTTAATTCTGAATATTTGGAGTATGTTGCCAACATTTACAGTTGGCAAAGTTACAACTAAAAATGTGAGATTAAAGTGGAAGAGGACTATTGGTGTGAGGACATATTTTCTCAAAACCTGACCATCATTTTTATGAGTCTTGTGTGTCTCACAGAGCACACACTTGAATGTCACTGCCCATGCATCACCCACACAGAGAAGGCTTTTTAGTGATTTGACTGTGTTTGTCCATGGAATAGCTTATAACCTTGCATGGGCCTGGCTCTCAGAGTTCCCGACCTGCTGATTGACTCCATTAGCTTAACTAGTTCAAACACTTAATAGCTGAAATTCACAGTCCCTCTTTCTTCAAGCAAATTGACAGTTTGAGAGTCAAATAACAGTATCTCCAGAAAGCTCTATTGTGAAGCTGAATTTTGGTAATTGACACCAATAACATAACAGCATTAAATCACTCATATTTTTATAGTGAATAAGCTAGTCTGCTTGTAAATATGCTCAAGGATAGCATGTAGGTGGCAGAAGAATTATGCTATAACTTTAACAGCTAATAAATCTTTATTTAAGCAGGGGACCTCTAAAATTTAATTAGGCATATGAAAAAGCAGAGATCATTCTGAGGGTAAAAATATGCCAATTCTCACAAGGAAAGACATCTGCTTTGTGGAAAATGTTCAAGTTAAAATGGACTCTTCTGTTACTTTGTCAATAGATAGTCTTTCTGGAAGAAAAACAAATATCTAACTTACAAAAATGACAGAAGGAATTCCTGGCACACCCCAGAAGAGAGGAAAAGACACTCATTTTTGAACTTTGTTTGCATTGTTTAGCTAACTTAGGTCAACACCTCATCTTTCTTTCTTTCTCTTCCTCCTTCCTGGGTCACAGAAGGTTAGTCAGAGACCTATAGCAGACACCACTATATGCCTGAGGCACATGTGGCCTTGACTTTGTAATTAAAGTGTTTTCAATGCATAGCTCCCTCACCACTCCCAAGTTAAATATGTCTCCTCCTCCACTCACACCATACGGTCTGACTCTACTAAGTGGTATTATACCTTCCACAATGTAATATATGTATTTCCATAACTTATATTTCTAAATTACTTTTGGTCTTGAGCCTTTGGACAGGTTAGTCCTTCTTAAAATGCATAGATCCCTGGGGATTGGTTCCATTCTAATCCCAGATGCTCTGACTTGAGTTAGTGTCATCTCTTGATTTCCTTCTTGAGAGAAGGGCACTGGTGCAGCATGAAATTATTGCCTGAGGAAAGAAGGCAATAAGCTTTAAACATCAGTTGTATTCTTTTACAATTGATTTTCCTTCTGTGAGTAGAGAATTTGGTAGGAACTATGGAGGAAAATATTTAGGGCTCAGCCTTTACTTCCATGGAACCTGAGCTAGTTTAGAAGATGAGACATAAATACTTGAAGTGTGCAGTAACATTTCAATTGTACAAGGCGTGGCCCAGGGCAAGATAGACACATGAACCAAAGCACTAGGACAAGTAACCACAGCTTTGTTTCCTGGGCCAGTTCTGGTCCTTGAATCAAATAAGCTGTTTTTGTTGTTGTTTAATTTTCACTTTTGTGGGTTCTTTAATCTCAGAATAGGATAAAGTAGTTGAATAAAATCAGCTTTAGAAATGCAACCTGTTTTTAACTACTGTTGCTAAGCAATATGCAGATTAAAGACAATGAACACCATGAATGTGAAACCCACTTATGTCTTAATGTTTTCCCTGTCATTTGGTACAATCTGAAGATGGTCTGTCCCTTTCATGATATTTCCTCCCAAGCCCTTGCTTTATGCTGTTGATAGCATTAGTATTTAGCTTCAAATCTCAACAAGCACCATAAATAATACATTGAGAATCGAGCTAATTGTTGCCCAATTAAATTGTCCTTTCATTTACTCAAACTCTATTCAGGCCTTCTTGTATACTGTACTATTTTAATTTTATTTTTATTTTCATTTGCCAGCCCTGGGGCTTGCACTCAGGGCCTGAACACTGTCCTTGGGTTTTCTCAAGGCTATCACTCTACTACTTGAGCTGCAGCACCACTTCCAGCTTTTTCTGTGTATGTGGTACCAAGAAATCGAACCCAGGTCTTTCTGTGTGCTAGGCAAGCACTCAATCACTAGGCCAAACTCTTGGCCCTACTCTACTATTTTAAAAGTTATTCTAGTCTTGTCTTTAAAAATAAGATAATCTCTTTTGTAAAACTTTATTTCTGAGCTTCAAATGACTAATACAGTTTAATGAAAATAGATGAAGCTATGATGTAAGGAGAACTGAAATTACTTGTATTTTCTATGACTTTGAGGGGTAATCTTAAACTGTGTGGCAAGGAATTGGAAAGGACTCAAGGCCCTTGAGTCTGTGTCTGAAAGACAGCATGGAGTATACTGGGAATAAGGTACCTGGCTTGGCCCTGCTGTTGGAAGGTGACTACATGAGCCTGAGTGAAGCCGGAATCTCAACTCATTAGCCAGTATATTGAAAACCTAGACCAGATAACCTCCAAGGTACTTTCAGCACTGAAATTACATGGATTAGGTTAACTTCATCAAAAGGCCACTTCTTGGTTAATGCAAGAGTTGAGTCTCACCTCTGTTTATGTAGGAAACCAAACAGTCACAATAGAAATGTTTTTAACCATTCTAGACCTTATGCCAGATTGGCATAATCTTTCCTTGGGATAATATTAGGCTTTTAGACTTCTGGGAAGTGACAGATACTAACTGGTGAATTTTGGTGAGAACGGGTCCTCAATTATTTTGGGAAGCAGATTAGAAATTTTAGATACATGGTAGGAAGCTTCATGATATAACTACCAGACACAATTGCGAGTTCAAGAGTTTGGAAATCAACCTTACTCTATGCCATCCAGTTTCCTTTCTATGAAATAGGTTCAAGTGACTATCTCAGAGGGATGTTCTGAAGATTGATAATAGTGAAAAGCATATTATGTTTTGGTTATATGCTGATTTGTAATGAAGCATAAACCTTAGTAGCTTAATATAACCAATACATTTGTTCTTGTCCAGGATCACATCGGTCAGAAATTTGGGCAAAACTTGAGGGAATTGCTCGTTTCTTCTCAGTTGGGGTTGTCTAGAGATAGAATGGCTTTCGGCTTGCTCAGGTCATCTCTTTCTTTCTGTGGTTTCTCAAAGTATCTCCTTCCCAGAAGAGCTCTCTGAGCTCTGCGTTACTGAATTTGCATCCTTGTGTCAACATACCTAACTTAACACATTTAAAAAGAGGAAAGCTTTGCTTTGGTACATGTTTGGAGAGGTTTCAGGCCAGGGCCAGTGTATTCATTTGGATGTGAGAGAGGCCAAAGAACAGAGTGGGGACTGGTGGTAGAGCATAGCAGCTCACCTCTTGTAGTGAGTAGAAATCAGAGAGACTTAGAAGGAACTGAGAAAAGAGATACCCTTCAATCAACCTTTATATCCTCACTTCCTGTCTCCTTCACCTCCCAATAGTGTCATCAAGTCTTAATGCCAGAAGAATTCTTGGTCAGCTGTAAATTAAACTCATGAGTCAGTGGAGGATATTTTATATTCAAAACATAACAGACACAAAGAGCAAAAACCGACCCAGGTATGACTTCTGCTGCATTCTCTGGGTCAGAGAAAGTTGCCCAGCTACCCGGCTAGTCCCAAATATGAGTCCTGAGACACATGGCCCCTCCTCATAGAAAAAGAAGCAGTCACTATAAAATTGATGAGGAGCAAGGATATTGTGATTCCTTGGAGGCGATTTTAAAGTATTAACCATGCCTAAAATAAAGCCTAGCACACTATAGGCACCTGGTGAACATATAACATCTGACATGTTACAACTTTGACCATCATATTTTTATTAGACAAACCACACATATAGATTCATTGAGTGGAGGAAATGGGGAAGAAATATTGTATTTGGCCAAATTCAGACAATGATTGATAAGGACTTGGTTAGGACTTTAACAGTATTGCTGACTCAAAATCTCTCTTTTGTTTCTCATACAATTTACTGCTGATATGTTGGAAAGAAAATGAAATATGGAGAGTGGACAGTGAAAGCTACTATTGTGATGCCTTTACATGACTTTGTGACTTTTGGAGGTTGCATGTTGTTTAGGAGTCAACTGTTGGCTGAAAAACAACAAAAGAATAGTTCCTTGACTGTATTTCCCAGATAGCTTTTCTAAATTTTAATTATTTCTGCAGTAACTTTACAACTGTGCTCTAGTCATATGCTTATTATCGCATGATTTCTTGGAAATATATCTGAACATAATTGCACATAATTTCAGTAAGAAGTCTATAATAAAAAGAGGCAAAGACATGGAAGTCTAAGACATGGAGTAAGTTCTGATCTGAAATCTATGGTTTTCTTACTCAATTTCTTCTCATTCTTTTCCTTCTTCAAAGTTGATAGGAGAACAATGAGTGCATTCAGCCACAGTGCAGAAGAGAGAACAATGAAAAATAATTAGCTAGGATATAAAAGTTATCAAGCTATCATAATACAGTTATAAAACATTTAACATGGGTCTATGAGAACATTTCAGGTAAAATGTTACAGAAAGATTTTTACTCTTCATATTATAACTTTAACATTGCTATTAATTTGACTGAGTCCCTTGTTGAACTCTGAATTCTATCTGAACCTGAAACAATAATCAAAACTGTGGGCTATTTGATAATCTCCATGAAGATGACTGAAAAGTCTTCCTGAAATCCCTGCAGACTGAGCCGATTGAATTTAGAATAGTTCTCATTCCAGTAGAAAGAAGCAGATGTCTCAAACCAAACACACTTGGTTTAATATACTTTTACGTTGCCTTTAATGGACAGATGTTTTGACTATGACATGGCAAGACAAGGATTTGAAATGGTGGATTGGAAAGATTTTGTTCATAAAAGTAATTGCTCTTACATTACAAAGTGCAGGATTTACATGTGGAAAATGTCAGCCTGTAGCAGCATCTCATGATGGATCATGTTACCACTAGCCATGGAGTTTGCTAGTAATAAGCAACTTACATCTGAGGGACCATTTTAATAGGCATCACACAGAGAACGGCAGGGAATGGGATCCTCAAATGTACAGTCATTCTAGTTATGTAGTTAAGCCTTGATTATACACTTTCAGGATTATCTACGTCTCCCCTCCCCATCAGAATTTGCCTCTGTCTATATTATTTTATGGGCTAATAGCGATTCCTACATGCCAGGCACTATTCAAAGAGCTTAACAAATATAGTCTATTTTATCCTCATAATAACTACTATGAACAGGTGAGGAAAATGTGCACAGAGAAGTTATATAACTTGATCACATTGTTCATATGTGGCAAAGGGAGACATATCCTTGGGTAGCCCCAGATTTTATTATTGTTTTCATATTCTTTATTACTAGTTTTCTCCCTTTCTCTCTGTATCTCTGTATCTCTCTGTCTCTGTCTCTCTCTGTCTCTCTCTGTCTCTGTCTCTCTCTCTCTGTCTCTCTCTCTCTCTCTCTCTCTCTCTCTGTCTCTCTCTCTCTCTCTCTCTCTCTCTTTATTCAGTAATGAAAAGGAGTTATATTTTATTTCATGTATAGTTCGGATTTTCCCCAATGAGGGAGATTTAGGTAGTTCATCTGCTCTTTGGGGCCTGAAATGGTACCTTCTCAATTACCCGAAGTGTAGTAAGTCAGCTTACCTGAAACCTCATGTTCACATTTGGAAGTTAAGTCTTCTAGCATGCGAATCCTCAGAAATCCCTTAACTCAGTCCATGCACTTTACCCTTTGGGTTCTAATTCAGATTCCTCCCAATACTTTCAATGATGTGATAATCTGAGTGAAACATATATGTGATAAAACTGTAAGTAAAACAACATATTTACACTACCACGGGATAAAATAAGTCATGATAATTCCTCCAAATTACCAGAAAAAAGTCTAATAAATATACCATATTCTTTATTTAGAAGGAAGAGAAATAGATAATGCATGTCTAAAATATTTTAAGCATAAGATCATACAATGGATGGGCTTCTATTTGTTGCTACAGGACTTAAAATTGTCAGACGTGCTCTTCTTGGTAGGCTCCTAATTTTGTAACCAACCATTCTTTACCCTTCACCTACATTATTCTGAACATAAACAATACACAGTGAAAAGAATAAGGAAAGTTAGTTCCCTTAACCTGGGCAGTTCTTTCACAGTTGCAAGCATGACCATACTATGTTATAATAGGACTGCAACTTGCCTCTGAAGCAGTTGCACATGGAACTCAGGAGGTTTTCAGACCAGGAGTTCTCTCAGATATAGAGTTGTAATGGTTTCTCTAGGTCAACAGTGCTTGCAAATGTAATACTCCAAATATGTGACAATGAAACCCATAGAGTTCAAAGAGAAAGCTGTTTCTTATTTTATGCTCTTTGGCTTGAAGGCATTGTTATTTTTTTCTTAACTCATTCTTCTATCTTGTTACAGTAGCATACTTTTAGAAATTTTGGGTTAACAGTCAAATAGTCCACAAGCGGTGGGATTCTAATTTTTCCAGATTTCCATCTTTAAACTGCAGATAATATTCCCAACCTTGGAATTTAGAAGAATTAAATATGTACATTTAAAGGTATTTAGAATACTATCTTATTGATCAATCTAGTAATGTCTTCTATTAATAGTTCACTTTCATTTTTTTCTGTTTGAAGCTCCCCAAATGTTTTTGTTCTATAGCTCCTTTTCTTCTTAGAACTCCTTCATCTTTGATCATCATTGTTTTAACTTTTTTAATATTCTACTCTTTGTTATTTGTTTAATATGGTTTTGCAGTCTTATTGTGAAATAGTTTTGATCAAGATCAGTATCTCATACTTACTTCATATCCTTCTCAGGTCAGGCACAGGAGAGAGCCTGCATTATCTCTTGGGTGATTGATTAATTTATTGTAAAGAAATAGAAACAAACAGGGCTGATCTGAAAAATGTTTAAGAAAAGTAGAAAGGGGAAAGGATTCAAGGTACAAAGGAGCTAGAATCACTTGTTTGGGAGTGTTGGGGAAGGGAAATCATTCAATGTTGCGAATCAAAAATATAGATTAAACTACTGAGTTTCACCTGGCAGAATTTGGTGGAAAGGCTGACATCCTTCCGCTCAGTGACGTGATGGGGTTACTTGAGTTTGTGCTCAAAAGGGGCCTCCTCCATGGATAAGCTTGTCTCTTACTTATACATCCTTTGGCCCCTTCTGACCTTGGTCAACTATCTGAATATGAGTATTACAAGAGTATAGTCAGACAGCAGAAGTTGACACAAGGGTTAATAAGATTTTAAAAAGGGGGGGTTAGATTTTGAGGCTTGGGAAAAGATGTTTGTATATTCCATTCTCATTCTGTTGACCAATATGAGAGTTAAAACTCAAGCCAATTTCCTCATTACCTGTCAGCCTCATTTCCCCTTTTGTTTGCTTTAGGTCTGAAAAGATGCTGACTCCAGCCAGAAATAGCAGATCACTTCTTCCAGGCTACCACATGGGAACCAACTCAGCCAGAGATTAAGCAAAATACTACTTTGTTTACCCCCTTATGACAAATAGAAATGTTGATATTTATTTCCAAAGCTGGGTCTGATGGGAAGTTCAAGTGTTCTGACACTTTCACACACCATGCATGGTTAGAAGTTGATTGGTCCGTTATTAATTGGTTGGTGAATATATTTGGATTTCCACTTCTCGCCAATAAAGGCAAGAAATGATGCCATTCGATACTGTGTCTTTCCCCTTGCACTCGCTGTAAACAGAAGTAGTCGATCTGGCTCTCTGATGGCTATACAGAAACCCTCTGTTTACTGAATCTGAATGTCCGTTTCATTTCTACTGGGTCTGCATGATAAATGAAATGCAAAAAGCATGTCAGAATTAGAATTGTGGTTGTCTGAAAAAGACATTCGGGTCACTGGGTAACTAAATGCCTCCCCCTTTGTTTACGTGTTTCCCCAGTTTCTGTCACTGCAGCTGTATCACAGCTTATAACAGCTAATCCCCTTTTATTTGTATTTTACTTTATTTTATTTAGCATTAAAGGCACTTTTAAGCCATGTCTTCTCAATGTGTCTGAGGTTTCATAACTGTCTTACTAGTGTATACACATTACAGTTACAGCCGTGAATTTCCTCTAAATCTGGGTTTTGTTAAGGACAGCTTTACAAATAGTTTGTAAGACAATTAAAATGTGTTAATCTGTATTTGAAAACTTGATCTGGTTAAAAATCGGTTTCTCCTCTGCTTACATTTGCTGAAGTTTTCTGCTGCGTACTTGAACTGGGCTTTTCTTGATATGTGGAGCAACTTAAGGAAGCCTGGGAGCCTTGGTATGTTTTAGGCCTTTGGGGCCAGATTCCTCTTAACCTGTGTTCTGCTTTGGGACAAAGTGGCACACTGAAACATTGGAAATGGGGCTTGAGCAAGCATACTTTTCATGCTCAAGAAAGCTTAACGTCATTTTAGTATACAATTTGAGTTACGTGTGTGCTTTTAATAAACCGATCCTCGCACACACAAAAATAAATAGATTTGTTCTGCTTAAATTGACACACAAAGAGCTCAAAGGCGGGAAGAAAGAAAAGCCTTGAACATCTCTTGAGGATTGGTTGGAAGGTAACTTCACACTCCAGCTTCATGTGTGGAAGGTGTGATAACAATTTGACAGGAAGTAAGTGGATTCTGTCTCAGGCCTTGGGGAGAGACTTAACCCTGGAGTTGAATGGGTGTGAAGCTAAGGCCAAGAGCTTCCTGCCCAGCAGGGGGTAGCCAAGCTCTTATAACTGGTAAGAAATTCTGCCCTGCAGGATTCCGCTTGCCTGCTAGTAACACAGCACTGGCATCCTAGCAGCAGGCTTTCTTGGCCCACATTTGCTTACATTACATGTTCTAAAAGGGAGGACTCACCTGAAGCCTCCATTTGAGAGCCAGAGTTAGGTGATACAACATTTGGGAAGGGATCCAAGAAAGTGTTTAAAAGAGGTGTTGGGGTTTTTTTTTTTTTTCACCTGACTAAGCTCTGAAAGGAATATTGGTGGGCTGGGAGGCAGGTTTCACTTCTTATTCTTCTCTTCCCCAGTGGGCAGAGGCAGAGTCCTTGGGAATGGACAGAATGATAGGAAGACAGGTCCAGAGAGCTGTCTTGGCTGTGTGTGTGTGTGTGTGTGTGTGTGTGTGTGTGTGTGTGTGTGTGTGTGTGTGTGTGTGTGTTTGGAGTTGGGGAAGCCCTGGGACCCTGTCCCCACACCTTTCCCCCAAAGAAGCTGGGATCCAGCAGGTGAGTCCCCAAGAGAGCTGTTTAGAGGCTGGGGAAGATTCAAGGGTGATTGCTGGGTTGTTGGGGGAGAAGGAAATGCTATGCTGAACAACTTCCTCATAGGAAGAAGGAGAGAGGTGAGAGAGTGACAGGTCTCTGTAGAGAAATGGTCTTGAAGAAAGCTGCTCTTGCCTACCTGTCTTGTCTGCTCTAGCCACAGCCAGCATGGCTATCCTTTCCCTGCCCACTCAGAACCGACCTACCCTACCTTCCCCCTTGCACTCTGTTGCTTCCTACTCTGGCCATTTTCAGTGGATGGTGTTTTCCTTTGTTCTGTTTTCTCCCAGTGCAGTGAACCCTTACAATATGGGTTTCTGTTGTAGTTCTAACCTCTAATACGCAACCATTACATCTTATCTAGTCTTCTAAATTACTCTAAAATCCAATTATAAAACCCACTCTCCTTCAAGAGCACACAACTTGCCACATTACTGCATTGCTGGGTCGCTCTCTTGCTTTTCTAAATTAATAATAACTACCATTTTCCGTCTGTTCTTTAGTATGGGGCTCTGCTTTATTACCGCACAGCCCTCCAAAATGCATATTATGCTTCTTTTTGTGTCTTTGCTGGGCTGTAAGAGGGCTAAGGATGATTTTCTAAATATTCATAAAAGATCTGTCAGTTTGTTTCAAAACATGAAACTCTGCAACTTTAAAGAAAATGCATTTGAGAAATCAGTTTGAAATTGGGACCAAATGAGTTAAAATTTCATGATTGCTTTCTCAAGATGAAATTTTTAAAAATCCACTGCTTCCAAAGTCCAAAATATTTGAATGGGTTTTGTTTGATAGTTAAAAATTGTTATCAGTTGAAAACTCTTATCCCCACAAAAGCTTTCAATGTACAAGTGATTTTTTAGCCCAATGTCCAATGTGCACTTCTTGAATTTAAAAGAGGAAAGTGACTACCTTAAATATAAATTTAACGGCTGTAGGAATACCTATATACATACAGAAATATTTCAGTAAAAGTGATACATGCATGCTAAGAACACTTTAAGAAAAATTTCAACCTTGCTGAGTATACTGTCAAATGTGTTATTTTTTTCTAACAGAGGGGAAATCATAGTTTCTGCAGAGAATTACTCTTAGAAAAAATATGGTAAATTCAAATACAACTTCAGAAAAAGAATTCTGGCTTGTTTAAGTGTTTAAAAATCGAAGGATGAAGTTGAATTGTGATTATTTCTCTTACACGAAAACTCTATTTTTAGTCTTGTGGAAAGTATGTTTGTTGTACCTAAGGCATCTGATTATTCAATAACATAATATGCTTGATGTATGATTATTAAAATTATAGATAAAAGTAATGGACTGGTCTGCTTTTACTTTCCAAGCTTGGGTAGTATTCAGTGGAGCTCTTCAATATAAAGCTGGTGCTTGTGAATTCTTTCCCAGGCTCAGGTTATTGGCGGCTTTGGTTATTACAAAAATGTGGAAAAGACTGGAAAAGTTCTAAAACACATATTAAATTTCAATCAAGCACTTAAATAATAGCTTCATTTAGTTCTTTAATATATTTATTTCTTTTTTCAAGGTGAATCTTTATCTCTATAAATATTAAAATACAAACAGTGAGTTCTTTAAAAATAAATTAGCTCTACTGAAGAATTTTCAGAGGCTAACCTGAAGTTCAATGGATAAGATGGACTGAGTGCACTGGGAATAAACAGGCTAAGACATATAAATCAAAAGAACACTGTAATCATTAAATGATATAATCACATACAAAATATAAGGTATGCAACAAACATGATTATGATTATTAGGAATAACTTGAAGAAAATGGAGATCAGAAATTAGGAAAGCACAAAGTTTGTAAAAGAAAAAATTGTAAGATATTTTTTATCCTTAGACAAATAATATATTGCACATACAATAAATACACATATTCAAGTATATACTACATATTATATTTTTATTGCAATAATTCAATATCATAACTCTAGCAATGAATATTTTAACAATAGAAAAACAGCTCTCCTCCCTTCTCTTCTTCCCTTCCTCCTTTCTCCTTCTCTTTTTTCTTTCTTTTTTTTTTTTACTTCTACCCCTTTTCTCACACATATTTTAATAAAAATCAGAAAACATTAGCAGGATTATTTTCCCTAGCTCTTCTAGAGTTTAAATATTGTTTCTGTGATTACTGCAGTTGGGCAGACCGCAACAAAACTTCCATATTAGAGTTTTAAAATCTTTAAAACTAACATGATCTGCCTTGCTTTAAAATATATGTAGTCAAGTATTTTACTAAGTTCCTCTGAGACTCTCTAATATGACACTTTCAATTTTTAACAAATCTCTAACCAAAAATAAGAGGTTCATCATTTTGATAGAACAGATTCAAGTTCACTCAAGTCAAATATAGTGAAAAATTGCTTAGAATTGGTTTTCTTTTTGTAAAATATTTTCAATCAGGTATGAAGATTGGATAGTGATTTTGAAAAGAAATATTTGAACTGACATTGCATTCTGTTGTATATTTTATTCAGCTTTGTTTTGAAAAGATAAACTAATACCGTGGGGACCTGCCGGCAGATTGATATATGGTCTATGTGCTTGTGAAATTGTTTAAAATTATCTCCAATTTATGAGTACTAAACAAATCAAATGTGTCTACACAAGACATGACATTTCAAAAGTAATATGTAGAAGGTAAGTCATATTTCCCTATTTTGTAAGCTGTGCTAGCAAGGTTTCGAAGGTTTATGTCAATGTGGAGAAAGAGCAGGCCTTGGTCAGAAGAGCACCATTTGGGATGCTGACTGAGCAGTAAATTACTTCGCATAGCCCTGGAGACCGGATAGAGCCAGTACAACTTACCCAAACACCACCTGGTGAGTGACTTGAGGTAGAAGGTTGACTGACCAAACCAATCACAAGGCAGGCAGCGTCCATGGGGACTTTAAAGAGGATGAAGGCTACAGGGCCCCAGAGCCTCTGTTTTTCTCCTTCCTTCAGTTTTTGAAGGGAAAGAACAATGGTGGCCTTCCCAGCATGTTGGAGCCATGGGAGATTATTGTGGTCATAAAAGCAAAAGCGTATAATTTCAAGTCATAACACCACCTTGAAAATGGGGATTGAAATATAGTCTTACAAGATGCATAAGGCACTAGGATGTAGAGAATGTCTCCTCCAATTAGATTTCTCTATTTATGAGAGAGGAAGGAATGCTCAGTATGGTTTCAGTATTGATTGTGGTTTCTCCCTGTAAAGCTACAATCATCCTCCTGTTACTGCTTACCAAGAAACTTCCTGTTATAAAGGAAGAAAACCATTTGACAGTCCAGAAAAGAAATCTCTACCTGTCTAAGATAGCAAATGCTCCTTAGCCAACAGTGCATCTGGATCACTTGTAAATTCATAAAACAGATATTGATGGTGTTTCACTTAACATACAAATAGTTCATCATGACAGAATATAGAAAGGCATCTCACTGCCAGTTACTGAACTTTGAAAATTAAAGAGCTCAAGATATTGCGCAAACTCAAAGTATGCATTTCCTGACCATTAACATCATGTTTATACATTTAGTTTGTAGGCCATTTCAAAGCTTTCTTGTGATCCTACATACTGATCTGAAAATGCCAGTTGGCAATACTAAGCAATGGAGAAATTAAACTTTCTCTGAATTGTCAAGTCATGAGGTTAAAAAAAAGAAGAACCATATATGGAAAGAACGACATTCACTAGGGAACAAATGTTGTGGCCTCTGAAGTGGGGTGTGTGTGGGTAACATCTTCATAGCAGTGTCTATTGGAAATGACTAGAAATAAATATTTTTTTTTTCATGAAATGAAGTTCAAGGTAACATTTAAATGAGTAATTATTTACCATTTTCCTAAAGGCGGGCATGTATGGCAGGCCTCATCTGTTAGTGCAAATGCTTTTTCTGCTTACAATGGCTCATTAGTTTCTTTGTAGGCTGCAATTGGCTTTAAGATTCAAGTTCAAAATCTTCTCTGATTTTGCTGCTCCATTTCTGGCAGCAGGCCAGCAACAGATATGCATACTATTTCACTGTTAGACCTTGCAAACATTATATCCTGCTGTGCTAAAGAAAACATTGTGTTTCTTACCACATGAAAATAATCCATCACTTTTCAATCAGCACACACACACAAAAGCTCTACCTGTTTTTTCAATCAGACTCAGGAAAAATTAATGGTCCCAGTGTGAAAGGTGGAGAACCCTCCACACATGATCCATAAAAGTACAAACTAATCAAAATATGTCTAGCATCCGATTTGCTAAGCAAGATGGAACAAAAGAGGTAGGATAGAAAAAAATAGATCCTTCTAAGAGCCATACAATCTTATTGTGTCAGTATTAACCTTATTTATTTTAAATGTAGGAAGGCATAAATAAAAGGTTATGAAATGAATCCACTGAATCTGATGAGTCCTACCTAGAGGAGATTGGTAACAATACTTGTTGTGGACCAGAGGGAAATTATGTGAAGAAAATGTATTTAAAAAGTCATGAAAGACATTATTTGGGAGGCAGAGATCACTGGTCTAGGCAAAATGAAGTTCAGAAGATTCCATTTCAACCAATGGTGGGAACATGTACAAGTTTTCCAAGCCCCAGAGGAAGCATGAACACTGGACACAGTAATGTGTGCTTGCCATTCTCAGGGACACTGGAAGGACAAACCAAGATGGGTGGGGAGTGTGGGGGGGGAGGGAAATGGGTACCAAGACATGTGAAAGGGTATCAATGTACGTGAATTAATGCACCTTCTATCTGGCAAATATCATGTAACCCTTTTACTAATTACAATAAAAAATGCAAATAAATTTAAAAAAAAAAGAAAACTGCAACTCCAGTTAGCCAGGACAGAAAATCAGGCCCTACTTCTAAAGTAACCAATGCATGGAGACAGGAGGTATGGACTAATAAGTGCTTGCTGAGCAAGAACAAGGTTCTGAGTTCAAGCCCTAGAACTTCCCACACACACAAAACAAAGGAAAGAAAGGTTTTATAAATCCCCTCAGTGAACTGTAAGACAACATAATATGTTAAAGTAAATTTTCTTTAAGAGAAAAATCACAAGTGCTTTGTCAATGATTTCATGCTTTAAGAAGTAATTTGATACTTTTTGTAGTGGTACAATACCTAGTTTTGAGTGAGGCACAAGTGTGTGTGTGTGTGTGTGTGTGTGTGTGTGTGTGTGTAAATACTCTAGAAAAATAGCTACCATCTGAAAGGGATGCCCATAAAACAATAAAGTCTTTTAAATAACTTTAATACTGGATTTTGAGAGTTTCCTCTTTCTTTCCCCTTCCCTCCCCGCCTCCTTCCATTTCCTAATCCTTTCTTCCTTCCCTCTCCGTCTCTTTCTTCTCACTCTCTTTTTATGTGGCTTGTAGCTTGTTTAATGCTTTCAACAAAAGTACATTAGTAGAAATACAAGCAATAGAATATGAGGCTGATACTAGTGCTAAGAAGTCCATACTGTTAAATGATTTTTTTCACAGAAGTGTTTTAATATTCGAATACCTCCATGATTAAAATAATAACATTATTTTTTAACTTTTACCATAGTTTCACTTTTCTCTCTCATCTCTAATTGATAGCGAAGAAACAGTCATTGGATTGGCTTATGATGCAGTAACATTGTCCCCTGCTTTTCAAGGTCTTGTGTGCTCTGGTCCTATATCCACTGCTCTTAATGAACACTCTAACCTAGCTAGTGTGCTTACTGAGAACCCTTGGTGTATTCCACTTTGGCTTCTTTTTGTGTGTGTTACCTCTGCCTCTCTCTGCTCTTTTGTAACTCAGTGTTCTGCTCTTTAATGCTTTGCAGTGGGAAACTTAATTCTCGGCTTCTTCATGAAGACTTTTGCATGGATTTGAGATAAAATGATCTTTGCCTCCGCTAGTGGTCCTCATCGCAGCTTAGAAAGTCAACAACGATTCAGGGAATATAATGACAACATAAAGACAGAAATAAATAAAGGTCAGTTGCTATGCAAAGCTCCATTCTGTTTTTCTTCTCAGTGCTGACACTTGAGAAAGTCAACTGTATTGAGGAAGACAGTTTCAGGAAAACCAGTGATTGTGGTTGTGGGATGAATCATATGAAGCACTTTCTCTGAAAATCTTAACCCTCTTCACCAAAGACCCAGGGCTACTATGCTTCATTTCTTCTATGGACATGATTGATTAAATAGTAAGAGACAGTTACTGAAATTCCTTAGTTCTGTGGAAGTGTGAAGGGGTTTTCTCTTTTTCTTTTTACTGCATATTACCTGGTCAATTGCTGAATATGCAGACTGGAAGTTTGTGGATTGTCCTACATCAAGGGTCATCAAAGTTTTCCAAAAGAGTCTATAGCATTTTAGCCTCTGTGGGTCACATGGTGTCTACGGCATTTACATAACTCCGCTGTTGTAGCAGGAAGGTGCAATTGTCAATATACAAAATAAACTGGATAGGACAATGCTCAACAATACCTACAAACAGAGGCAGTGACCAGATTTGGCCTGAACATATTAACTTACCAATTAATACTATAGCTTGTAGCCAAGGGTGTTCTAAACAGAGGCAAAGAGGAATTATGTGTGACCAGTTGTTATTTATAGTTTAATGAGCTCTATAATAGAAAAATAATCTGAGAAGCTGAGCTAAACCAAGCTACAAAATGATGCTTCATTTTAAGAAAACCAAATCTCTTTTGTAAACATTTAAAAAATTTATGTTTAAATTGTAGTAAAATAGGGTTTTGATTCAATATATCAATGAATAAATGCAATGTATTCTGATTAATATCACCCTTTCCATCATTCATATGTCACTCATATCAAACCTCATATGTCACTTATATCAAAGTCCTGTTAGCTTGAGAGGAAGGTTGGGACCAGTGGCAGTGCTACTGAGCTTGTGAGACATCCTTACAAAGTCAGCTTTGGCAGAGTCTCATAATAATTTCAACAAGTTACTATTTGTGGTTTCAAAGCATGATGTGTTGATCATCTGCATGCAAATCACATCCAGGTTGTAAAAAAAAACGTAGTTTGGGCTTACTTATTTCAGACCTTGTTTTACAGTGACACCGGAAATGAAGCTGCCAAGTTTAGAAACATAGATTTATGCTATAGTTCTAAAACCATTCATCATGATCACTATTTGGTTCTATTCCTTGTCTTACGTCATGAGATAGTTTTCTTGCCATTGGTTTCTTTTTATGAATATTTCCCCTTTTATTTTTTCCAGATCTAGGTTTGCTTTAACAATAAGAACAACCTTTTATTTAACAATAAAAGTAGCATTCCTGTTTGGTTAAGTAACTTATCAAACATTATGAAGCATATTTTATTATCACTTGAGGAGGTTACTGAGTAATTCTGGGAGAAGAATTTGCTAAACCACTTGAAATACACAGGGTTGTTAAAGACAAAGTCAAAGAAGGGCATGCTTTATAAGGATGGGGAGACCTAGTATCTCTATGGTTGTCTTCCTCCTTCCTGCTCTCTTTCTTTCCCTCTTTCCTTCTTTCCATTGTTTCTTTGTTCTTTCTTCCCTCCTCCTGAGAGTGAAAAGTTTGCCATGGAGGTCAATTACTATGCAAAGCTCCATTCTTATTTTCAACTGTTTTTCTTCTCAGTGCTGACACTTGAGAAAGTCAACTGTATTGAGGAAGACAAGATTTTCAGGAAAACCAGTGATTGTGGTTGTGCAATACATCATTTGAAGCACTTTCTCTGAAAATCTTAACCCTCTTCACCACAGACTCCAGGGCTCCTATGCTTCATTTCTTCTATGAACTATATCTGAGAGAAGAAAGAATGCCACTAACATATTTTCCAAGGTCTCAAGTGATTGGAAAATATGCAGCCAAGATAGATAACTGAAATGGAAATTCTAAATTGACCAAGTAATGAGTTCCTTTACTAACAAAGTAAAGAACGTGTATGCAGATGCAATTTCTTTGCCTTTCCTTCCTTACTCTTTCCCCCATCTTTTTCTCTTTCCTCTCCATCTTTGTCAGTCTGATTTTCTTTCTTACATCACTAAAATAGTTCTTTAACTGATCTGATAGTTTTTATTATATAGGCACTCAATAAATATATTTTGTTCCTAACAAGGTGGCAGAAGTATTAAACTAGTCAGTCAGTAAGTTTCATTTAAATTATTATAATTGGCTTGTTCTTGATTATTAAAGAATATTCATGGATAATATAAATTCAATATAATACATTATGAATCTATACCATCATTCCAAAAACTGTGCTCATAGTTCTCCTTCACCACACACCTACCCCACTGCCAGTCTCTGCCTTATGGTTTCTAAAACTGAAAACAAGCATTTAGAGACTTACCTTGGTTAGCTGATATATCAGTAATTTGTTCTTTTTTCTCACTAAATGGTATTCTACTGAATGTTCCATAGTTTGCTGGTCTGTTCCCTTGTTGAGGGAAATGTTAGTTTCCAATTTTTGAATATTGGAAGTAAATGCAAGAATATTTTCATGCAAGATATTATATAGAAATTTCTCAAAGTAATACAGTAGAATATACAGTTAGTTTACATGGTGAGGTTTTCTTTTATTTGCTTCTGTATTCATTTTTTGTGTCTCAGGCCTTGGCTCTGTGAGCCAAAATAGAGAAAATTCCCCAAGTCTCTTTCATCATGCATGATTAGGCTACATCAAGGTGACACTTATACATGGTAGTTTTTTATTTTTTTTCTGGTCTTGGGGCTTGAACTTGGGGCCTGAGCACTGTCCTTGGGCTTTCTCAAGGCTATGTTCTACCACTTGAGCCACAGCACCACTTCTGGTCTTTTCTGTGTTTGTGGTACTGAGTAATCAAACCTGGGTCTTGATGCATACTAGGCAAATACTCAAACACTACGTCAAACTCCCGGCATATACATGGTACTTTTAAGAATCTGAAAAACTGTTTTCCAAAGAAGTTGCAGCATGTTGCATTGGCAAAATACAATGTGCTACTGGCACTGTTTGTCAGTTTCATTTTCTCTACTTCCTAAAAACACTTCAAGTTTTCAATATACACATATATATATTTATATATACATGCACACATACAACATATATATGTATGTATACTATATATATATACATATACTGTGTATATGTATATATGTGAGCATATCTGTGCATATGGAGATGTATATGTGCATATGTGTTTATATATGTATATATACATATACATATGTAATATATGTCTACATATATATACACACAGAGATATATATGTGTGTGTATATATATATATATATATAGAGAGAGAGAGAGAGAGAGAGAGAAAGAAAGAGAGAGGGAGGAAGCGTGAGAGAGAGAGAGATACTGTAGTTTGAACTCAAGGTCTCCAGCTTTATAGGAAGGAGATGTGCTACTTGAGCCAACCTGCTAGTCTTTTCTGTATCATGTTTTACCCCGATAGGATCTTGCTTTATACCCAGAGTTTCCATGACTGTGAATTTCTATTTGTGTTTCACCACATAGCTGGGATGACAGGTGTCCACCACTTCCCGTAGCCATTGTTTGAGAAGGGATCTTAAAAACTTTGTGTCCAGGCTGCTCTCAGACAGGAACCCCCAATCTCTACCTCCTATCAACTAAGATCGCAGGCTTGATCCTCAGTACTCAGATAATACTTTTAACATTGGGTTTTAGAACTTTAAGTGAGTGACTTTAAAGATTACCTTGCAAGAGAAAATAAAAGGTGAATGCATTTTCTTTTACTTTTCCTCAAATCGGAGATCATTCAGATTTGGCATCTATTCCAACACGTCTTTCAGCTCTACTATGGCATAAAGAGTTCATTCGCCTTTCCCCTTTGGCTCTTGTGGACAATTGTGTGCCTTTAAAGGATTTAGCAATGAGAATCAGAAGTGCCCCCGGGGTGAGGTAAACTTTGGCCTAGGTAATCAATCATATCTGCTTCACTGACTTATAATGATCCTGTGTGCAAGAAGACAGCTTCAGTGGGGCAGACTTTTTTTTTCCATGAAACCATTCACATTAAGCAGCAATTTTTATGTTTAGTGTCTAGTATTCTCAGTCACTTCTACTTTTTCCTCAAGTAAAGAATAATTTACTGGTGTGCCATTATGGTAGGATATCAAAATATTAAAATAAGCAAATTAGTAGATCAGCTGGCCTATTTGTAGCATACTGTTTCAAATAATTCAAGTTAAAGAACAGAATAGTCTTAGCTTGTAGAATATCCAACATCTCCGTATCCATTTGCAAATAAGGAAGAGTGGCTGCTGATCTGGGAAAAATATCCATTTTCAAGCCAGACACTGATGGTTCATGCCTGTAATCCTAGTTACTCAGAAAGTGAAGATCTGAATGATCATCGTTTTCAGGCAGCCTTGACAAAGATGTCTGAGAATGTGTACCTCAAAATTAGTAACCAAAATCTAGGCTGTCATTGAAACTCAAATGGTATAACATCAGGTGAGCAAACGAATTGCGACTCTGTCTTTCAAACCCCAGCGCAGGCAAAAACAACAACAATAGAAAGAATAGTTAAGCCTGAATCAAGTAAATTGAGACTTGGAAATAGATCTAAGATCTGGAAAAACAATTTCTGGGCCAACCCTAGGGGGAAAAAGTTGTAACAGCATCAGGACTCACCACATTATAACAGTGACCAAATGCTGTAATACTATAACAATGACATATAATAGTATAAATTATAATAATGACCAATAAAGCTTTTGCCAATCCCAAATCCATACAGCTTCATGAGGAAAGTCATGCTTCATCATTCTGTTTTCTGGATTCTGTTTCTACAGATATCTAAACACGCATGTAGTATTTATTTTTTATTACTGAGTAGTATGATTAAATCTTTAAACCCCAGGTTTTTCTACACACACACTTTCCATACTTTTGCGTAATATAAGGGAGAAATTGGGAAAAATGCCTTCAGCTTCCAATCTTTAGAGAATGGTTCTTAGATTAGAATGTCAATGTAATATAATCATCATCAGGACCTCTGGAAGGTTATTTGTGGGAACCTAATTTTGACCAAGATCATGGTAGTACGGAAGATAGTGATGATGAAGTTGATGACAAGGATGAAGACGTTTGTCTGAATCTTTGTAAAGTCCTGTCAGATTGGTTCTATTACAATCTCACAAGGAAGTTGGTTGAAATAACCTACAGAGACTGTACACCACTTTGTAAGCTCTCTCTAATCCCGTTTTTTTCTTTCTGTTGCTACAATAAAAAGAGCAAGACTAAGCCCTAATAATTATTATTAGCAGAAAAATTGAAGGAAAGACAGTGTGCAATTTGATTGGAGGAAGAGCTCAATAGCTCTCAACCTGGATAACAATCAGTTAATGGATGTAGATATCAGGAATAAGGGAGAATGCTCTTCAAGCAGAGGATCATTATGCAGCAGCTCAGCATGTTTATTAATCATTGTGCACAATTAAAATGCCATTTCATCCCTCTAATTAAAACAAGTAGTTCCCTGAGGCTAGCACCTGAACTAATGAAGCCTGGTTGCCTAAGGATCTCACTGGGGAAAGGAAGGGAATTGAACAATGGAGGAAGCCATGTGTTTATCAAGTTGCCCAACCAACATCAAACTGTGGATGACATCATGAACAAGGGGACAAGTTGAGACTGTGATTTTCAAAAGCTAGGGGTGACTTGATCTGGAAGGAAAAGAAAATATTTAAACATTAAAATTATCTTAAAAAATTAGTTGGGCCTTATCTCTTGTCAACTTGGATGTCTTACAATTAATTCCGAATTTTCCTCCGCCTTGGTATATGGGATAAATGTCTTGATAATCAGAGAAAGGGGGCTATAAGTTGGTATCTAAGTATTTGAGGGGCTTCAAATACTTAGAGTTGACTGATTGACATTTGAAACAAAATAATATACATGGGTTGTACGACTTAAAACAAGGGAAAGATTGACTGAGCAGATGAAATAGTGCCTATACCTTTGCTTGCTGAATGCAGCTGTTCTAAGCAATGCCCTTGATTTCTTTATCATAAAATAGGAGAGCTGAACTAAAACTCATTGTTTTTGAGTTCTAAAATTCTATGGTTTGCAGAACATTCATGATGAGCAAATTTGTTCAAAAGAGTTTCTGTTATGGCCTAATTACAAATTTGGCTACATCGAGGTTTGCTTATTTTTCTTCTCTTCTCTACTGCATTTCATTGACTCCCATCTTTAGTATCTGGTAGAATGTTTTGCAAATAGCAACTACTCTGTTTAATAGCTGCAGACCCAAATATATGGTACAACAGAGACAAGTTGCCACCCTACAAAGGATGCTTACTGCATTACTCACCTAGAGAATAGTAGACATAGGAGCTTCACTGGAGCCAGTCTACTAGCTCAGTTTCCTACCTTGAAAGTTATTATCCCATATTGACTCCAGCAGGCAGGAAACCCTGTCTCATTCTTCTTGTCCTCTACCTCACAAGGTTCTTTACACACATGGTTCCTTTAACTCATTATACACCTGGTTCAGAAACATCAGTCTTATGGTTCAGTGATATCCAGATGAACTTAAGAACATTTGATTTTTTTTTTTTGCCAGTCCTGGGGCTTGAACTCAGGATCTGGAAACTTTCCCTGAACTTAATTTTTCTCAAGGCTAGTGCTCTACCTATTTGAGGCATAGCTCCACCTCTGTCTTTTTCTCAGTTTATTAGAGATAAGAGTCTCATTGACTTTCCTGCCCACCTAGCTGTGAACCTTGATCCACAGATCTTAGCCTCTGAGAAGACAGGATTATAAGTGTGAGCTACACAAAGGCCTGGCCAAAACATTAAATTTTTTAAAGATATTTTAAAATTAAATAGTTGTACAAAGGAGTTTCCATTCAACAAAGCAGTTTATGAATACAGTGCATTTTGATCAAGCATGCCCTTTCAATATTCTCATGCAATTCTCTTTAGCTATCTTTTCCTTCATATTTTTTAAATTGTAAAGGATTTGTATGGAAATGTTTTTTTTTGCTATTTGATAAAGCAGCTTTGTATACAGTACATATTGGTCTGTTTTGTCCCCTTAGCATTTCACCTTCTTTGACTCACCTGTTCTATTATTTTTCTTTATTTTGTCATATGCATAATAAATTATTGGCTGACTTTTCCCCTTCTTTGTTCTGCCCCTCTCCTCTTGACTACACCCCTCTAACCCTTACAAGGACCCATTTCCTGGAACTTATTTTGTTGGGCTTTCACTAAGTCTTTCTGGAACTACTTGAGCTCTCCATAGTCTATCACACTTAAGTAAACACATGGAGTGGTATGCAGAGGATTTCAAAGGAGTTACATGAAGAACATTGGCTCTTTCTTGGGTCTTGAACTCTGGGCCTGGGTGCTGTCCCAGGGCTCTTCAGCTCAAGGCTCAGCCCTACCCCTTTCAGCCCCACTTCCGGTTTTCTGGTAGTTCATTGGACATAAGTCTCATGGTCTTTCGTGCCCAGGCTGGCTTTGAACCACGATCCTCAGATCTAGCTAGGATTATAGGCTTGAACCACTGCTCCCGGGTAGCAGTTACTTTTTCATGGACAGGATCAGCAGCAGATGCGTGCATGTCAGTGAGAGGTATTCTTTAGAGTGTGGCTACCAGGCTCCTGAATGAGATAACCTGATTTTTGTTATTATATTTCCTACCTTCTTTATTTATAATCAAGCATCTGTGTTTAGTTTCTTTATTTTAAACATCATAAAAAAGACAGTAAAGTGGTGGCAGTAGCCTCATTAGCTGAAAATAGACCAATGATAGGAAAAAATTAAGACTTTACCTTCCTACAATAGCTATCCTGTGCTTTGGGCCAAGAATCTACTAGTAACTGGAGATTACAAACATGGATTAAAACATCTAAGAATCTCATAACTTAGTCTCTTTGTCATGGGCAATTGTTTATATGTTAAATCTAAATCTTTCTAAACTGAAGCTAAGTTTCTCTTATACATCATAGTAAGAAATATAATGGAAGCCTGTAAAATATCTAGAAACTAGCAAAAATTAGCTAATAACTCAGATTAAGTGGCATGATAATTGGGGTTTTTAAGCATCTTTTTGGTATTAAAACAAGTTAATCAACCATGAAACACAAACTCATCAGAATCTAAGGTCTTATTCAATTAACTTCTGCCCTCAAACATTTCTATATTTTTTCTTTCTTTCAAATCATTATGTCATATTTTGCTAAGAAAGGAAGGATTATCTAGAATGGGAAATTCCAAAGATAGCAAAAGAGCTAACTCTTTGAAGCTACATTATTTTATCCATAATTATTATTTTGGTAAAAATGAAAACAAAAGTTTCGTTCTTGCCCAGAACACAGATGGAAAGTTGCATGTTAAAGCAGAAAGGAGATTGAGGTATTTTAGCTTTTTGTTTGAGATGACCCTTATTTTTTTCACATCATATTTACTCTAAAACATTGGATAAAATGCAAATTTGGGAGGTAAAATAGCTATTAAGCTAATACCACCAACATGTGATTTTGTGCCTACCTGCTTTCTCAAAAATTGATTTACAAATTGTTACTATCTTTTTCTGATACTAATGTCATATATTCATAGTTAAACTAGGCAGGTGTAAATTTTTACTAGTTTCCTGATTATGTTTTAAGTTGCCAGACTGTTCTGGTAGACTCAAAAGGTGAGAGAGATGGGAGGCTTCTTTAATTTTTTTTTTGGAGGGGTGAGGAAAACTGGGTTTGATCCCACATATCTATTTGTTTCCTTAGTTTTCTATTATAAGAGATCAAACTTAAGGCCTTGGACATGAAATTGGTTCCATGAAGGTTGAGTTTTTATTTTTTTTAAATAAGCTCTCCAGTGAATTTTATATTTTCTGTAAGTTGTAGTTAACTAGGATATTATTTTTCATACTCAAATGTTCTCCGATTAATATATTTTATTAAGTGGATAAGTAACCTAGCCGTTTACTTTTAAGAAGTCATTCTAAAAGAATGACAATCACTGAAAGTTATGTTTTTCACATTGCACTATTATTGTCTGTACTGTGAGGATTTATAGCATAAGGAGATAGCAATGCAAAAACATCATAGCTCAACATTCAATGTTGTTAAAACTTGATCAAGAATATAAGTTCAGCACTGAAATTAAGTTACTGGTGATAAAACAATAAATAAAATGGGGAATAATGGAGGAGAGACAGTAGGTAGACATCTCTGAAAGATAGAAAGGGGTGATAGTCCTTGGAGAGTTTACTGGCTTCCAAAAAAGACCTAGAAAAGGGAGAAAGGATCAAGGCAAACAGAATAGCCTTACTAAGTCATGACCTCAGCTTACCTTAACATCAATAACTACTGTAGCAGTCTCAGGTTTCTTCCATGGATTCATTCAGTAACATAGAGACAGCAAGATTCATGAGGCATAACAACACACTGCAATGTCTGCTCCAGCCCTGGTGTCTCCTGACCAAGGGAAAGTGAAGCTGAGAACTCACTCCCAGTGAATGAAGGGCTCTGGTTACACTGGGAGCTCAATTAAGAGAAAATCAACTGGCTCATTATTATATACAAGGACATTCATTCTTCTGAGTAAGGCAAATGATTACAACTTGAATAAGAAAGCCACAAACCACTAATCAGGGTATCTCAGGTTTGACCTATTCAAGTATATTCCAAATTACCCAATTAGCTGGATTGCCAATAAGTTCCTAGTAGCAGTTGTATTGGCACTGATGATACCATAATCAGTTGTCTTAATCAAGCCTTTGAAAACAAAAATGATGGGCTGAATATACTCATAACAAGGACTGGGAAATTAGAGTCCCCAGGTCACTGCTGTTAGGTTACCCAGTGTTCTATTCTGGTAAACGATCCCAGAGAGCTGTGACTTTCATTTGGTGTGGTTTTGTTTTGTCTCCCGAAGCCTGTGCTCCTATTTCCTAATTCCGCAAGCCTTTCTTGCGTGTAGGTGGATCCCAGTGTTAGATGGGTGATCTGTAGGTTAATTTTGTTTTCCTATTCTGAACCAGTAGCTCTCTCAAATAATATCTTGGCATCTTGGAGTCTTCCTTCTTTTGTGTACCACCTGGATCCCCTAAACTGAAGAAAATAATAATAATAATAATAATGATGATGATGATGATGATGATGATCCTGATAGAAGCCAGTGGCTCATGCCTGTAATCCTAGTTACTCAGGAGGGCTGAGTTCTGAGGACTGCTATTTGAAATCATTCCGGGTAAGAAAGTCCATGAGATTGATCTATCACAAATGCAAAAGTGGAGCTGTGGCTCAAGAGGTAAAGCACTAGCCTTGAATGAAAAAGCTTAAGGACAGTGCCAAAGCATGAATTTAAGACCCAGGATGGGTACACACACACACACACACACACACACACACACACACACACGCACACTCACAAAGTGAAGATGTTTTCATTCTACCTTCCCAGAATCTACTGATGGCAGCAGTAATACAGCATGCAGCAAAAAGGTAGGTAGAGTGCATGCCTGGCAGCGGCATAGCTACACCCCACACCAGTGGATCCTTTCCCATCGGGTTAACCAATCAAGGATTAAATACATTCAGAAAACAAAACATCTATATTTGACATATACTGAGTTTTAGTCTTTTTGTTATTGCAAAAACAAAATAGTACAAAACATTTACATACCATTTACATTAATTAGATATTATAAGTAATCGAGAAATGACTTAAAGAATAGACAAGTTATATGTAAATACTAAGCCATTTTATAAAATGACATGCATATCTGCAGATATTTGGTATATGTTTTAATAGATCCTAGAAGCAATGTCTCACATTTAACTTATATAAACGCTTTATATAAATAACTCCCTATATAAGTGGATGAGTATGAAATTTAAGAATAGTTGTAACACAGTTCCAACAAAGGAACAGAATAAAATATTTAAGTGAGTCTGAACACAGAAAATGAGAGCCTCTGGTCTTGTTTACCTTCTGAAGAATCTAGAATGATGTCTAGAATAGCATTTTGTGATAAATGAATGATTATGAGCAATATTATTTTTCTGGCAGAGATTATGGAAAGGGGTGAGGTCCATATTAGGATTAAGGCCAGCATGAAAAGAAAGGAATAGTCACCAATTTCAGAGAAAGACAAGAATGCAGCAGTCACTTGAGTCATGGAAGCCTTTTAATATTAGGAATCAAGGTGATTAGAAAAATGAGTTTTTTCATATATTTTTATTGTAATTAATAGAAGAGTTACATTATATTCACCAGATAGAAGGTGCATTACTTCACAAACATTGATACCCTTTCTCATGTCTTGGTCTCCATTTCCCTCCCCCTATCCCCGCCCCTTATCTTGTTTTCCCCCCTTTCCTATTTGATTTCAAATAACCAAATAAACATATATACATTATATCAGATAACAAGGTAAAATACTATAACAATATGAAATAACCAAGGGACAGCAAAAGAGACGAGAGATAACATAGTACATTAAGGACAACAATCACTCATTACATGGCTTTTGTTTCTATATCCTGGAGGTCCTTTCATTAGCGTCATACTATATGGCCTTATGTATCTAGGTTTTGTTCTATTGTAAATCTCTGCTAGGAGAGCCCAGGGTTTCTACTGATTATGACAAATGGGGGAAACCATTGAGCTATGTTCTTTGAGTCTGGCTTACTTCACTTAATATGATCTTTTCTAAGTCAGAAAGATGAGTTTTAATAATCCTATCCAGAGGTTAAGATATGAGGACACCTGGGCTAGAGCACAATGAACAATTGTCATAAGAGAGTACAAAGCTGCAGGAAGAAGAGAACTGAGTGAGCAAGCTGAGGAAAGATCCACGTTTAGGTGGCCTTTCCCAGTCATTATTGGCAAACACTCATGCAAAAGTTTAAAAAACTGTTTATTTCTGGTTGGCTTCCCCTAGGTGCAGACTGAAACTATCTTCCAGATATGAATAGGCTCTTTCAATAGTCCCAGGAAACAACTGTCAGGAAAGAGCATGAGCGATTCAGGAAGGGAAGACAGCCTACGAGGTATGTTATCAAGTCAATTACTGGCCAGAAAGTAAAGGTCTGGCTCTCTGAAAAACTCAGATAGACCATGAAGGGTGGTGCTCAGAGATGTTTTAGATGAAGCCACAAGAAGTGGAGTTTTCATTAACTCTTCCCTTGCCCTTACAGATAGGTTAGAAATGTTTCTGGAACAGAAATCTCCCTGGGTTGAGGATCACAGTCTGCTAAAACTTTTAATTGAAGCACAACAGAACGATTGGGATTCAGCATCAGCATAATTTTAGGCTGTTTTGTCTTAGCAACTGCTTTCCCTCCCCTAAAGCTCTACAATAACAAATAGTTAAGGAAGGCATTGTCCCTTTTGTTCTTGCTCAGCTAAGACCTGAAGTAGAGTTAGATTCCTTCCATAGAGGAGGGTAGTCAGATTTCACCCTACAAGGACAATGGGCAGTTTCAATGAGGAAATATACTCTTGTCCGTGGTATCCTCCCCCACTCCACCTTTATTGAAATAATCCCTTGGGAAACTGATTGCTACTCTTTGTTGCCTTCTGACATTTTTGAAACTGCTTTCATATCTTGGGCTGCAATCTTTCTGTTCAACTTTCTGGAAACAATGTCATTATGTTGTAAACTACTTGGGACAACTTGTTGATTTTCCTTACCATTATTTGATATCCTTTACTGCTTCTGAGGCCTCAAACAGGGTTAAAAATATTGTCAGGTACAATGGATGGATGGATGGATGGATGACTAGATGGATGAATAACAAATGAACAAGTGAATAAGTAAATGAATGAATGAAACCCATTAGGCTGTCCATCCAAATAAATCCCTAAACTATTTGGCTCATTATTGTCAGGTTCTTAAACTTGTCAGTACACATACTGGCCCTGGATCTCCTACCATGTCCTAAATTTGCCACAGAACCACATTCTTCTCTCTCCTATAGATGAATAGACACAGTGATTTCCTGCCCTACCCACAGTCAATAAATAGATTATATTTTACTGTAAACATTTGCATATCATTTTTTATTTTCTAACAAGTAAGCAGAACATAGTTTGGGTATTTAAACCCTCAAGTTCAGTTGTGAGGCCTACGGATTGACTTTTAACCTTTCCAATGACATCAGATGTCCCGTATATGTATGTGGCAGTTTCTGCCACAGAACATTATCCCATCAAGAAAGCCCGATAAGTCCAGAAATAAATCTCTAGAAAAGAATGATGGCATCAAGTGCAAGTGAAGGGAATCTTTTGGGTGTCATTGGAATAGATTTCTGCCGAAAGGATGGTAAATTGAGTACCGGCAAGTAAGAGTTGAAGTGTGTCTCATAGAAATACCCTCATGTTCTATCAACTACAATAAAAAATATATGAACAAAAAAGAAATACCCTCATGTACAGGGTATGCAAAGCAGACAGGTCAGGAAAAAAGAATCTCCTCTCTGGGGACCAAAAAAATAAAGTTTAAGTCTTTAAAAATGAACGAAGATTTCACATCTGAGAACTATACGGGTGCTACAGTGATGGAAAACAGCCATAGGGCTAAAGGGAATGAGTAGCACAAAAAGAACTTGGGTAGTATGGTGTGTTTGTGAAATGGAACACCTACAAGATTTTAGGAAAGGAAAACTCATAAAATGAGGAAAGAAATGTATTTCCACGGGAAGGTGCATGAATTTATCCTGTTAGGTGAAGCCTGTAATGTCTTGCAAAATCTTACTTGCAAAATGATTTCAGTTATCTTAGATCTGAGCACAACTGCGTGTATTGAGAGTGTAGCTCTGATGGGTAGTGGAATAGGGCACCAGAGAACACTAACATGGTGAGAAAGGCATGTTTCACTGCACAACTTGGAGACCCAGTGTCCTGTGGAGTTTTCTGGAACATCTTCGTTAACCATCTACGGAAAATACACATTCAACTTGAACACCAAGCCCTGATGGAATCTGAGAAATTAATGCAAAATAATCTTTTATAATTAGCTTAAGAAGTTAAAGGAAACCAGATAGAAAGGGGAAAAAGATGCATCTATGTAGCTTCTTTTCTACATGTATAAGTATGTATATGAGTAACTGTACACAAAGATATCCTTTTAAAAGGAAATAGAGAAAGCAAAATGCGGCAGTATTGAAAAAAACTTTATAAGGATATGTGTCAGGAAATATCTAACATAGGTGTGTGACTATAAAATATTTACATAGGAAGAATCTTGGGAAATGTAATTTTTTTCTTTTCCAACATTTTTAGACTCTCATCTGTCTATTGAACTTGCACATACATCTAAACTCAGAACTCATACTTGAATGTGTACATATGTACTTAATGCAAGAAAAGAACAAACTAATCTGGGTGCATTGGCTCATGCCTGTAATCCTAGCTACTCAGGAGGGTGAGATCTAAGGAACAAGGTTCAAAGCCAGCCAGGGCACAAAAGGACCTGAGACTTTTATTTCCAGTTAACCTCTAGAAAACAGGGAATGGGGCTTGGCTCAAGAGTAGGATGGTAGCCTTGAGCTGAAGAGATCAGGAATAATGCCCAGATCAATATCAAGCCCTGTGGCCCACACACACATGAAAAAGAACAAACTATTATTTTAAACTTACACCTATTCTAAGCAGAATGAAATTTTATGAATTGGGAAAACGTTGTATTTATTCTCAGTATAGTACTGGAAGATGAAATCTGAGAAGGGTCAGTCTTGAGAAGAGAACAAAATTAAATTTTTCAAGTGAATTAAATGCTATCCAATAAACTAAATTTTTATGAATTTCCTTTTATAAAGGGCAACCACACATATTTTTGTCTCAAGACTCCTTTTTGCTCTTTTTTTTTTCTTTTGCCAGTTGTGGTGCTTGAGCTCAGGGCATAGGCACTGTCCTTGGCCTTTCTCAAAGCCAGAGTTCTACTACTTGAGCCTCAGCACCACTTCCAGCTTTTTTCTATGTATGTGGTACCAAGGAATCAAACCCAGGTCTTCATGCATGCTAGGCAAGCACTTTAACCACTAGGCCAAACCCCGGCCCCTCCTTTTCACTCTTAATATGATCAAACATCCCACAGAGCTTAGTCTATGTTGGGTATAGCTCTCGATAATATTTTCAATATTAGAAATTAAAATGGAAAATTAAAAATATTAATTATTTCATATATAATACATAGTATGGAATGAAAAGATATTTCATGAAAAACAGTATTTCTCAAAATAATGAATGGAAAATTTGTTTTGTGTTTTTTGCAAATCTCTTTCATATTTGAATTAATTGCCAAAGTGGATTCTTATATCAGCTCCTGAATCCCACTGTGAGATGCTGGTGTTAGTTGAACTATATTAAGAAAATAGAGCTTCAGGCCGGGAGTTTGGCCTAGTGGTTAAAGTGCTTGCCTAGCATGCATGAAGACCCGGGTTCAATTCCTTGGTACCACATACACACAAAAAAGCCGGAAGTTGTGCTGAGGCTCAAGTGGTAGAGCTCTAGCCTTGAGAAAGTCCAAGGACAGTGCTCAGGCCCTGAGTTCAAGCCCAGGACTGGCCAAAAAAAAAAAAAAGAAAGAAAGAAAGAAAGAAAATAGAGCTTCATGTGAGATTTGGATGAGAAAGGGTAAGTAAAACATTATGAATGAATCTTAGGGACCTCAAGGCTAACGGTACTCATTAGAAGGAATAATTGCATCATTCAAAATCTGTGTATGCTGAGATGAATCCTTTTTATAAAATAATAAAACAATAATTTTTATGGTACATACACCATAAATAGTTTCTATTGTTCAGTGTATGCAGTGAACAACATTGAAAAATACTGAAAGGACATTCATATTTTATTACATCTATAATCTACACTGGACACTAATCCATCTGTCAAATTAGACAATATAAATTTTTCATATAATGAGAACAAACCCTGGTTCTTAACAGCTAACCAGTGTGTATAAAACTGACTATATCTTATGGATTGATTTTCCTGATTTCCAACCTGAGCTCAAAGGAACTAATTTCAGACCTGAGCATGTTAGTTTTGTTAATATCAGTATAGAAACAACAAATCTTAAAGGTCATTCAAGGACTATCTCTGAAACAAAAACCACTAACACAAGGAAACTGGGTTGTGCTACTGAAGGAAATCCAAAGACAAAAACAATACTATTCTGTGGAATAATAAGCTCAGAAAAATACTTTAAAATGGTTCCAAGTCAGACCATTGGGTCACCTTTCAGACCGAACTGGTCCATCAGTTTGGCAAATATTTTTACTGCCCTCATCAGTGGTTTGAATGACTTGACCAAATAGTTGTTTTGGCATTCTCCTTGATATTACCAAAGGATATGACATTTAATTCTGATTGCGAAACTACCATGCTTGTTCAGATTTCTGCAAAGCTTTTTCTTTGTGGTTGTTCCAAAAATCACATAAGGGGATTCACTCTCTCATTTTTTTTTTTTTTTTGGTAGGTCATAGGGCTTGAACTCGGCCTGGGTGCTGTCCCTGAGCTCTTCCGCTCAAGGCTACTGCCTTACCCCTGGAGTCACAGCCCACTTCCCCTTTCCTAGTGGTTAATTGGTGATAAGATTCTCTTGTTCTTTAGTTCTTTAGTGCCTGGGCTGGCTTTGAACCGCAGTCCTCCGATCTCAGCCTTCTGAGTAGATAGTATTACAGGTGTGAGCCACCGCACCTGGCCTTCTCTCTCTCATTTTTAATGCAGAATTCGTGTTCACCTCAGATACTGAGTTAGAATTTTGGGGGACAGTGGGTTCTGAGAATACACATTTTAAACTTTCTAAGTGTTTTACTGCTCAAAAAAATCTAACCTTTATAGGACTAACTACCAAGCTTTTCACTATCAACTCTTTAATCCTCTAGTTTGACTTAATATTAAATTCATTCAATATCCACATCTAGTCACTTGCCATTCCTCAATGTGCCAACTGTGTCATCTCTCTGGCTTTTGATTCTGTTGTGTCTTTAGAGATATCTTCAACCTTAAGTCTCATGTTCACCTTTCAGCCAACTCAGGTTTCTCTTTCTAATCTCAGAGTAATTCACTTTGCCTGCAAAGCCTTCCATATTTAAGGAGTTGCCTTCTTATGCCCTGGCATTGCTTCTCATCTCTGCATTGCTTGATTAATCCCATTAGACTATAAATGGCCAATTCCCTGGCTATACTTCTTCTCTACTGTTGATTATCTGGGGGCATAAGCTATTTTTGCCTATATATACTCGAAATACTTAGCTCAGTGTCTACATACCATATGTGTTAAAAATTGTTTGAAAATGAACAAATAGTTGACATTTCCTCTGGGTGTAAAATGTAAATTAAAAGAAAGAGGGTAGGGCCGGGAGTTTGGCCTAGTGGTAGAGTGCTTGCCTAGCACGAAGACCCGGGTTCGATTCCTTGGTACCACATGCACAGAAAAAAGCTGGAATTGGTACTGAGGCTCAAGTGGCAGAGCGCTAGCCTTGAGAAAGTCCAAGGACAGGGCTCAAGCCCAGGACTGGCAAAAAAAAGAAAGAAAGAGGGTAAATCTGTTATTCTATAAACTGAGAAACTTTGTAATAATAATGTTGTGAATACATAGCTACTTTTGATAACAAAGTTATGTTATTACTGTTACACAAATATGAAAGTAGTGGTTTCCAAAAAATATATTGAGAAGTGGACATGCTCACAGAAGGCTTTCAAATGCAATATTTTTACTTAAAACCCTGTCATGGAAGTCTGATTGGCATATAAAAGCCACATAAGCAAAGTATGCATATCACTGAATTTGAATAAATACTCAGGAAACCATCACTACCACCAAGCCCATGAAATGTCTAAAACCTCTGCACATGTCATCCTACTCTTGTCTTGCTATTTAATGTGTTTTCTTTAGTTGTAGAGGCAGGCAGTTATAAACAGGAAGAAGCAGTACATGCCCACATAAATATCATCTATCCACATATACAGTCAGAGAGAGACAGAGAAGAAGAAGAGAGAGGTCACCTATACAAAGTTGCCTAATGTAAATTAGCTTTATAGGAATCAACATGAAGCTGGGGCAAAAGGAGGTTTGCCACTTATCTTTGAGACAGAAAAATTTCATTAAATTGCAGCAGAGTAAATAATAGCTTCCAAATTTAAACTCCAAACAGCAATAAATCAGAGCAATAAGTTATAAAATGAACGGCTCAGTAACAGCAATTGCCATTAGCACACACACCTGCGGGGGAGACAGACTCATCCAGGGAAATGCCTGGGAAAAATTCCAATGCTAAGACTAAGAGCAAAAATCTTAAAATGGGCAAGGAATGAATCAGAAGTTTGGCATCATAGAAACACTGTTACCAGGAAGAATGGAAAGTTTAGCTGATCTATAGCCTTTTTAAAATGACAAATGGACTCCAGGTAATACTTTAAAGGGGCAAGTTTGTTGACATCATGTGATCTAGGTTAAAGGAGTAGGTAGAATTATACCTAAGCAATAAAGCATTGGTAGTGAGAAATTGTTCTAGACTTCATACGTAAGTTACCACAACAAATCAATAAATGGATCAAAGCTGCAAACCATGTGAGGCTCCAAGCTGTCACACTCTCTAATTGTAGCGCTACCCATGGATCTTTGCTTGACTCACCAGAATGATGTACTGTTTTTGTCTTGCAAACTGAAGCACCAGCAGGTACAGAGGGAAAAAAAAATGACTCCTTTCTATCAGAAGGACCAAGACTTTGCACGTGAGTATGGTATATTTAGTTTTAACACATCAGTCAGACTTATCATGGCTTTTAATTTATTAGGGTTGTTTTTGTATGTGATGACAGGGAGCTTTATGTATACAGGATGAGATGAAGCCAGGTTGGAATTTACCAGCTTCCTCCTGAGCCAGTGAAGTGGAAAAGCATGCAATTACACACATACACCTGTTTCCCTTTCTTCTACTTTTACACAAAATAAATGCTAATCTACCCAGTGAATTTCAACTTGCTTATTTTTTAAAAGCTGTGATATATCTTTGACAATAGTATATAAAGATATGCTTTAAAAATAGCAACATAATATCCTTACCATTTACTGGGTCTTCAAATGATAGGCATCAAGTTCTCTCCATCTCTGCCTCCTTTATTTCTCTCTTGAAGGTATCTTATGGATCTTTTATGTGAATATTTGTAGTTTTGTCTAAGACATTCCAAAGGTAAAAATAAAAGAAAGAAAGATGCTGGATCAAAAGTGAAATGCATTAAAAAAATAAAAAGTTAAATAGGATGGGGGAAGGGGGAAAACAAGATGAGGGGTGGGGGTAGGAGGAGGGAAATGGGGACCAAAACATGAGAAAGGGTATCAATGTTTATGAAGAAATGCACTTTCTATCTGGTGAATATAATGTAACCCTTCTATTAATTACAATAAAAAATATGAAAAAAGTTGTAAATATTGCCAAGTTACCCTGTAAATTGTTGGCATCAGTTTGCATCATTGCCAATCCATAGTCATCAATATTCTCAGGTTTTCATTGCTGTGACAAAATGCTTTCCATGAACATCTCTCCTTTAAGCTAGTGCTTACATGGGTTCCTGGTTTCACACGTTTCAGGCTGAAGTCATCCATGTCTCTTGTCCTGAGGCAGCAATTAGGAAGAACTTCACATCAGAAAGTGTGGTGGAGTATGATTACTCTTCTGATGGCAGCCAGGAAGCAGAGAGAGGAATAAAGGAAAAATACCCTTCAGGTCTTATCTCTGGTGACTATTTCCCCTGAATAGGACCTTCTGAAGTGTCCATAGCCTCTCAAAATCATGCTACCCTCAATATATAAGCCTATGGGGGACATTATACTCAGAGCACAGCACAATCTTCTTAAATTCTTGCCAGTCTGATACATTAAAATGTACAATTCATTCCACATTTGTTTTACCCTATGAACAACTAAGAATTCCCTTCATATTTCGTTTGTACCTATTTTGTGGTGCAATTAAGAGAGTCTATCTGATAGGTAGGGACTATTTCCATTCAATTCAATATTTTTTAAGTCTCAGTTGTAGGACTTGAACTCATGGCCTGGACACTGTCCCTGAGCCCCTTTGTGCTCAATCCTAGGACTCTAACACTTATGCCACAGCACCACTTTTAGATTTTGAGCGTTCAATTGGTGACGAGTCTCATAGGAACTTTTTGGCCAGGACGGGCTTTGAATCATGATCCTCAGATCTCGGCCTCCTGAGTAGCTAGGATTATAGATGTGAGCCACCACGCCAGGTTCAATATCTTTCAAAACAAAGCACTCATTATCTATGTAGCTTATTGGACAGAAATGAATATCCTTTGATGTAAGAGGAGGAATAGCACTGAAGAGCCTGATCTTTAGCAAAGTTAATTATTTCGAAAAGATTTTTACCATACCTTCAGATCAAGATAAAATCAGCCTTTTCTCTCAAACTCACCTTCTTTTGAAATGTTGAATAGTCTAATGCTTGAGGGGCATCTCCTAAATAAAAGGAATGCTTCTGCCATTCCTGTGTCAGTGAAGCTCTCTTTCAGTTCTTGCAGTAAATACAAAACATGGCAACACAATGTTCAGTGTATATCTAGGAGTAATTACAGAGAACATCTACTGAAGGGTTTCTATGGAATCAAGCACAGAGTTGTTCCTTTTTTGCCAGTCTTGGCTTAAACTCAGTTCATGAGTACTGTCCTTGTGCTTTCTCAAGGCTAGAGCTCTACCACTTGAGCCACAGCACTAGTTCCAGGTTTTTCTGTGTATGTGGTACCAAGGAATCAAACCCAGGGCTTGGTGCATGCTAGTCAAGCACTATACCACTAGGCTACACTCCCCTCCCACAAAGGTGTTCTTATAATTGCAGATGCACAAGAAAATGAGGGTAAAGGTTGGGCCAAGATAGCAGAGTGTTCAAAATTCAGGAGCATTGAGAAAACAGGTTATATTCATGGAAAATCTGAATAACGCTCAAAAACTTGCCTGCACGATTTGGGCATACATATATTCAATTTATAGGCTAATGTCTATGTATAATTTCTATGTCATTTTTATTAGCTATTTCCTAGTCACTTTAAATATTTTTTCTGCACTGAAAATATTATTTCATAATCGGCTGTGATAAATTAATATTTTCCAGGTCTTTGCTTTCCCTGTCTGGTTGCTGCAAAAAACATAAATCAAATCTGCTTCTTGATCCTCTTTGCCTTTTCCTTGGACCTTCTACCCTTGTAGGCCATCCAATCAGAAACATTCACAGCAGTACAACAAAGTGGATCATAATGCATTATGTAGTTGCAGGCAGTTTTCAAACAACAAAATACAAGCAAATATGAAATGCACTGAGTCTTTTCTTTGTGGTGATTAAAATCAGCTGTTCTAGATATCCTACCTAGTAACCACTGTGCTCAAAAATAAAGTGCAAGAATGGAATATAAATATCTAAAAATTTACTTAATGAATACTGTGAGGAAGCTGAGACATCAGCTGAATCAGGACAGTGTACTGCTGATTGCAAATCCTTAGGCTGCTCCTCAACTGCACAAACTATTATGTATGCCATAACTCACAATAGGGAGTACCTGCACCATTCCAACTCCATACAAGTGGAGGGCCTGAGATCTCAGAGATACATGAATCAGCAGATGTGCATTCACTGACAGTGAAACAACCAATTCACACATACATGTGAACATAGCATATATTTCTAGACACATTATTGTATGCAGTACATGTACTTACAAATATTACACTTTTCCTTTCATTAAAAGAACAATCCCAAGATTCATTTAAGAGCAGCATTGAACATTGCTACTTAAACAAGATTTTTTTTCTGCTCCTGATCTTGGAGCTTGAAATGAGGAAGGATCTGGGCACTGCTTTTGTGCTCAAGGCTAGCATTCCACCACTCGAGTATCAGCTGTACTTCTTGCTTTTCAGTAGTGAACTGAAGATTAGAATCTCATGGAGTTTCCTGCCTGGGCTGGATTTGAACTGCATCCCTCAGATCTGAGCCTCTTGAGTAGCTAAAATTATAGATAAAAGTGGCACACTTAAGCAAGATTTCTGTATAATATTTTGGAGGAAGATTCTAATATGACACTTATTTTTCTAATTTTTACTATTTGTTTTGCCATTCAGCATGCTTGAGGTTATTTTATTTTGATGTTTCTGAAATATTCTCATAATTTAGTAGATTTAGAAGGAATAAGATTTTTAAATGGTTGATGACAGATTTTGGCTTTCACAGCTATTTAAGTTTCATGTTTACAGTGAAACTTTAGAATGATAGAATACACTGAAGTGCAGTGGTTAGTCAATAAGAGAATTGTTAACCTAAATAAGTATGAGAGGAGAAAAGTGTCTTTTTAATTATCTTAAAACTAATTTAACATAACTGTTTTTGAGACAAGGTCCTGCTACATATCTCAAGGCTGGCATGAAACTTGATAATGCAGCCTAGCAATGCTTACATAGTAATTACCTTACCTAGAAAATTGGTGAATTTAGTCTTTTTACATAAGCAATCTACTCACAACCCTTCTGCCTCTGTCTAATAAGGGCTGAAATTGCAGGCATATACCACACCTTACTTTTATTTTAAATATGAATATTGAGATTGTGTTTGAGCATCACTCTATGCTATAACTTCTATAGCAAAAGTTCAACTCATCATAAGGAAGGAAAGTGTTATCTGTTACTTGCTGATTCTGAGTAGGAGGGAAATAATCTAAGGATGTACATGCATCTCTTGTCTAGATCGTTAGCATGGAAGCAAACACACAGTTCAGGCTATATCTTGCATTGTGATTTAAGTTTATTGAATTTAGATAAATCCTAATCTCAGGACTTAATTTTCCATGAGGAGATGACCAAAAGTTTAGGACCAAAGTGGGATATATTCAGTATGAGAGAAGAGTGGTCTCTGTGCCAAAAATCTAGGTGTAGATATAACAACAAGTAAAACAAATTTTCAGGAAGCAATTATAAATTCCTCCATGGAAGAAGGACTTCACAAAAGTAAACATCTTTTATATTTGTTTCTGGGGGGAGTAGTTGGGAGATATAGTCTATCCATGCCTTTGGAATTGGACACATTTGATGAAGACTAAATGCAGACTTGGAAAAGGCCAAGTAGTAATATTTAGACATACCAAATAGAGTGCCTCTCTTCACATTATATTTTGATCAGAGAGAAAATAAGGGCAAGTTCTTCCCTGTCAGCCTTGCACTAGACTTCTGCAGAGTGGAGAGTATCCACTGGAGATAGTGACTGAATCTATTTATTTATAACAGCCTTTACTTTTTGAGTGCTCACTTTGTTTGGTGCTTATGGGAGGCATCTTATTTAATGTATACAGCAACATGGAATAGTCTTCTTTCTTGGAAAGGTAAACTACAGACTAGGAAACATATTTGTGAAGTATATAATTGGATACTGATAATTATCCAAAATATATTAGGAACTTTTATAATTCAATAGTAGACAGATAATTTAATTTAAAAACAAAATAGGGTCCTAAATAGAAATCTAAAGAAGGCAAAACAGGGCCATCAGGTATATGAAAAGATACTTGAGGTCAGTAATTATAGGAGAAATGCAGTTAAAGCCACCAGGGGATGTAATTTCATGGGGTTTCCATGACTATTTATAGGAATATTGGATGTTAAAATGTTGGTGAAGTTGTGGAGAAAAGGAATCCCTACCATACTGTTGGTGAGATTATAGACTAGTATGGCCAGAGGGGAAACCAGTTTGTATATTCTTCAAGAGATTAAAAATAAGACTATCATGTAAGCTTGCAATGACTTGTCTGGTTAAATGGTCAAAGAAGATGAAGTCTGTACTTCATAAAAATGTGGGCACTTTCAAACTTATTGTAGTTTGGTTAAAAGTAACTAAAATTT